>NW_005842173.1:964691-972327 GCF_000455745.1 Alligator sinensis
CAATTTTTTTTTTTCCTAACATGGGAATAGGAAAAACATATTTGTCTGTCACTCCACATCCATCTCAAAAGTGGTTTAAAGGGATTTTGCTCAAGTGAAATGAATAAGTAAATAAAACTGCTCTCAGGCATAGAACAACGATTGCTAATTTCGACTCAAAACAAGTGTTTTAGAAAATTCAGAGTATGGAAAAAGCCAGAAAGGTTTCAGTTGCTGAGCAGCCTTGATTGTTGTATTCTTGTCTGTTGCAAGTGCTATAATTTTATCTACAGAGAACAAGCATGCTGGCAACTCTGTAGGGACTGTTTCCAGCCAATTGTTTCATCCGTAAAAAAGTTTCCAGTAAAATAAAAATACTCTACAAGCAGTAGATCGGTTTCAGTGAGGATTTATCTTGGGAATATTTAAACAAAAATGATTTGGGACATAAACAAATGCCAAGATGTTGGCACTCCTCTTGGGACAGGATTTTGCTCTTCTCTCCAACCCAGTAATGAGATTTCCAATAAAATAAGTAGAAGCTGGAAACTCCAATAGGAAATGGTTGGAACCATTGACTGAGTTCACACCTGCTGACTGATGGTAACTTTTTGGCACTGACTTTGGCTTGTAGAGACCTGTTGACCCCAAAGTGAAAGATTTGGCCTCTTAGTTCAAATATGTTTCTTTGCAACCCATAGTTTTAGTAGACTTTAATTAAAATATCTGTATCTACAAGGACACTTAGTACTGATTGTTTAGTCAACATTATGTGTGTGTCTGTGACACATGCACCTATATTAGAGGTGCACTGATATATCGGTGCTGATGTATCGGTGCAATAAAAGGAAAATTAACATTATCAGCTTTTTTTGGCCAGTGTAGCCGATAATGTACCAATAAATGTATTATGCCTTCTGGCCAGGGCCTGCAGACACTGTGTGCATGTGCGCAGCCACAGCATGCATATGGCCAGTTATGCAGCCAGGTAACATGGAGAGCAGTAAGAGAGACTTACCTGCAGGTAAGTCTGTGGAGGGGAAAGGGAACGTGGGAGGAAAGGGATGTAAGGGAAGGGGGGCAGATCGAGGCCCCCAAGGTGAGGGAGGGAGTGGGGCAGGGGCTGGCGGCAGTACCCAGCCAGGGTGATGAATGGGACGCCGGGGCTGGGGCAGGGAGAAGGACAGAGCTGTTGGTGGCTCATCCAAGGGTGCAGGGCTGGGGGTCAGCTCCCCACTGCTGTGTGCACCACATGGGGGAGGCATGGAGGGGCATGAGCCCCCCTGCACCGATTTGTGTGTGTGGCAGATGCAGACTGCCTGCTGTGGGCTCATGGCTCTCCACCCTCCTGCCTTTGTCCTGGGTGCCACATGCTGGCTGTGCACCCCCTGCCCACCCAGCAGCAGTGGGAGCAGCAACTTGTGCCTACCTCTGCTAGGTGGGCAGGAAATGCACAGCCAGCATGCAACTCCAAGGGCAAAGGCAGAAGGGTGGAGATCCCTGACCACGCAGCTGGGAGCCTGCATCCTCTCTCACCCCGCTCAGCTCCTAAAAGTGCCCCTGCACTTAAAAATGGTGGCTGCAGCACTTGAACAAAATCTCATTTGCCAAGCTTTAGTTCAAGTGCCCCCACTGTCATTTTTAAGCACCAGGATGCTGATCCCCTGGATAAGCAGCCCACAGCTCCACCCTGCTCCCCACCCCTGCCCTGGAGTCAAATTCACCACCCTGGCTGGGCAGCATCCCTTCCCCAGCTTTAGTCTCTGCCCCTGCCCCACTCCCTCCCATACTGTGGGGACCACAGTCTGCCTCTCCCCATGCTCCTTCCCTCCCCCATGCACCGTCCCTTTGACAAACTTACTTGTGGGGTGCTGCTTTCCACACTGCTTGGTTGTGTCCCTATAAATCGGTGATCATATGGGTGTTGGCCAGTATGCCTGGTGAATAATTGGCTATCAGTATCAGCCAAGAAAATCTCTATCAGTGCTCCCCATATTTTATATATACATATATATATATATATATTCAGAGTAAGCAATTAAAGCCTGTGAATTAAATTTCAATTTATGAGAGTAGCATCTAGCCAAGAATCAGAAAGAAAACAGGTGAATAATTCTCATCAGACATTGTACCCAGTTTGGATTCTGCAGTTTAAAGCAACCCATTCATGGCAATGAAAAGATCTCCTTTGGCTTCAGTAGGTTTTTGGACCAAACCTCACACACATTCTTAGCAGGCCCCAAATATGACATATAGAATTGTATGAATCAATATGCTGGGGAAAAAAAATGATGGATTAGTTTCAGCCTTCTCCAATATCAATGAGCTGGAAAGCACCAACCACTTAAAGCAATTATGTTTTTCACAAATAATTCTTTTTTTTAAGATCCTATGACGATGTCTATAGAGCAAAGATATAAACAAAGCAAATCAGCTAGGAATCCAAATTAAGATATAGGATATTGAAGAGAGAATAAAAACATGAACAATCTCTTTGAAGAACTTGGATTATGCTGACTGAAACACACAGTTGCAAAGGGCCAGATGATGGATTCTTCACTCAAAATAAGATAAGTACCTTAGGGTGCCTATACACAGGTGGGGACGCTGTTGTGATGCACAACAATTGCAGCATGTCGGAGCAGACTCAATTAATCAAGTGTGCTGGAGCGTGCTGAGTAGCTCCATGGAGCACGTATAAAGATGCCCATACATGGCAAATAAACCTGAAAAAATCAATACAGGACTTCAGGAATATAGAGATAGTAGCTGCAAATAGGAGTAGTGTCTTCAGGGTTCGTAATTAGGGTGAGCTTCTGCTTCTGTTAGACATGTTGAGCCATATTTTCTTGACTGAAAAACCCTTACTGAAAAGAAGGTTGCTAGAGTGAAATATTGCTGCAGCCAAGGCTGGGGCTTTTGACTGGGGTGTGCCCCAATGTTCCTGTTGACACTTAATCCCAGAGGTTCCTGGCTAGAGGGTTTTTCCTCTCTCCTTAGACTAATCACCATGTTTTGGGTCAGGAAGGACTTTTACCCCCTGGTCAGATAGGTGTGGACTGTCAGGGGGGGTTGCCCTTCCTGTAGCTGGGGATGTGGCACTATTCCTTGGGTCTCTCCAACACTGTCCTTGCACCAGAAGAACGTTGACCGTCGTTGTCCCTTTGCTTTACCTGTGGCTGGTTAGGGTGCTATGCCTTGTAGTTGTGAGACAGGGTTGATTGTGTTATTTTAGGAATAGGTTAGACAAGGATGGTTTGGATAGGGGTGATCCTGCCTTAGGCAGGGGGTTGGAGTAAATGATCTCCAAAGGTCCCTTCCAGCCCTACTTTCCTATTATTTGAATTTAGCAGGACACCTTTATTGATAAAGGTATTTTACATATGTCATCCTCTATGTTATGGTATAGTTTTCTGTTGACTTTGGGCCTTGTCCAGGACACTTAGCTTGTGTTAACTGCACTTAAAATGTGAGTGTCTGCATGTTTAAGCAGTTAAATGCTAAGTGCCATTGTACTGGAGCAACATTAGGAATTTAAGTGCGAGGAGCATCTCTAGGTTATATTAAGTTCAACTATTGTAGGACTGCTCCACGGAAATAATATGAGTTTAAGACTCCGGTGCAGCGCTGGGGCTGGGACCACAATCAACTGCATGTTGGTCCCATGAAGTCTTGAACCAGCCCCACCTGGCCATTTGTACATGCCATGGGGGTTTACTTAGGTTTAATTCTCCCTAAATTGAAATGGTGGGTTTGTAAAACCCTCCGTGGCATGTACACAAGGGTTAGGCCTGATCCTTACCAGTCTCTCCAGCTGCGGGGAGTGAGGGTCAAGCTGCCAGCAGGCAGAGCGGTCCCTGAGATGCAGGGGAGAGGGAGGGGCCTGGTGCTCCCCTCCGGAGCAAAGGCAGCACCTCCCAAGTGGCACCCACCATCAGGTACTCGGCTTGGGCAGTCCTGGGGGGCACCACAGCCATGAAAGGAAGCACCGGGCCCCGACGCAGCTCAGGCAGGCTCCAGGGAGGAAAAAAAATTAAAAGACCAGACTTGCCGCATTTTTTTTTTTTCTCCTTCATTGGAGCCTGCTTGCACAGGCTGCTGTTGGGCTGCCTGCACAGTCTCCCTGCACAGCCCCTGAGCAGCATGGGGCCCGGTGCTTCCTTCCACAGCTGTAAGGTAGCAAACTAAAATGCCCTGGACATGTTTTATTTTGCCACGTCCCAAAGTCATTTAATGCGCATTACGCCACCGACATGTGTAAACAGCTGCGCCATTAAAGTGGCGCAAAAGGGCATTAAGTCACTTTAAAGGCCAATTTTGTGGCGTATACAAATGGCCAATTATGAGTTTAAGTCTCCAGTGAAATTCTGGGGCTGGGACCGCAATCAACTGCATGTTGGTTCCTTGAGGGGTCTCGAGCCAGTCCCAGTGCGCGGGAAGAGGGGGGCAGACAATCAGCTGATTGTCACTCTCCCTGGCCCCCAACCAGTGTCTCAAACATAGCAAGCATTACTGTGCAACTGCTCATAACATCTTCTAACTTTAACATGGCGATGCTTATTCCGACCTTGGATAAGTATGGTAAAGTTTATTACAATCTTGAATAAAACAGGTGCTGAATGTTTGTGAGCCAAGGCTCTCTGTTAGTTGAGAATGAAAGAGGCTTGGCCCACCTCCTCTCCCCACAACGGACATAGCAAGGGAAATAGAAGATGCTCGAGTAGGCCAAGTTACTGGCAAATCTACACTTGTACCACTTTAAGTTGTTTTGTTCACAAACATTTGGTGGTGCTAAACTAGCAAAAGACCAGCTTTGCTGGCCTGAGAGGTCCATCCTAGAGTTGTATACCATATTCCTACTTACTCCTATTAAAATTCTAGCATCGTAACTTCTGGGATGAAAATGAAGCCCTCAAATATTTTGTAGCACCCTTATCTATGTAAAGAAGGCAAGAGTGGTGGGGAGGATTTTAATCACACACAACAGCTCATGAATGAGCCTGCAAGCATTTTCTATCAAACTGTGTCACTGACCGAGCTGAAGAGGTTTAAAATCTTAATTTCTCTTAATAGCTTTTTGCAAGATCAGCTCAATCCATCCACTGCATGTGTCAGCACTAAAAATGTCTTTAAGAATTGATCTGTAGATTAACCCACAAAATGCAGCCCAGCTGTGGTCTTTCTTGTGCAGTCTCCAAGGCCAGTTCTTGGGTCTAGTAAAGCCTGCTCCCCTTTTCCCTGACTGGAAGGAACTGTGTTTGAAGTTTATCTTGTTGGCTTAGGAGTTTGGGTGGACCAAAGCCATTTTGATAGCCTAATGTTTCTGGGAGGGCTGACCCCACAATGATGGTGTGATCACTAAAAGAAATGGTGGGATGGAAGGGACCTCTACAGTCCACTCCCTCCTCTCAGCCAGGATCAAGTATATCTCGATTATCCTTATTTGATCTGGTCTATAAAATCTCCATCCTCCCCAGGTAGCCTGTTCCGATGCTTTTACTTCCCTCATGATTGAAAGTTGTTCTTGGTATCTATCCTAAATCTCCCACGTTGCATATTTAAGCCGTTCCGTTTTTGTCATGTCTTTAGTGCACAGAGAACGATTGATCTCTGCCTTCTTTTATAAGACTGTTTTACATTGTGGAAGACCAGTACCATATCCTTCATAAGTCTTTTATTTTTTGGACTAAGTAAAATTCATTCCTTTCAATAACCTTTTCATGTAGGTCATAGAATCGTAGTAAAGTAGTGCTGGGAGAGACTTCTGGAGGTCAGCTCGTTCAGCCTCCTGCTCAAGACAGGATCATCCCTATCCAAACCATCTCATATGAGTAAGTCCTTGTCTAGCATATTTCTAAAACTTTACAAATCAACCCTGTCACATAAGTACAAGGTATTTGCCCAAAGACACCCAGAATACCTTAACCTGCCATAGGTTAAGCATGGGGGATGAGGGCTGTTGACTTTCAAAATATCTGCTATTGTTGTTCTCTTTTGGGCTCTCTCCATTTACCCACATTTTACTTAAAGTGGAGAGCTCCTGGGATAGACTACTCCAGTCGATGCCTCACCGGTAGTGTGTAAAGTGAATAATTACCTTTCCTGCCTTACATTCACTTGATAATACAAACCAGCAGATGTCCCTTGCCTTCGGCAGCATCACCTGGTTGACACATTCAGTTTGTGGTCAGTTCAAGCCCCCCAGGTGATTTTGCTGCAGTATAGCTGCCTAGCCAGTTATCCTCCATTTTGCATATTTCCTTCTAAAGGGTACGTGTCTTTAGTGAATTTCAACTTCCTGATGTCGCACTATTTCTCTAAGAAATGATGACGATCATTTTAAACTCTAATCTTGGCAAGAAGAACACTTGCAACCCCTGCCAAGCTTGAGGTCATTATCATGCATGTGATTTGGATGACCTGATTAGAGCAACAACAATAGGTTTTCAGGCCTATCCAATATGGCTCATTGGCTATGTCTGTAGTGGGATTGGTGAGGAATTTTTCAACAAAGTGTGGGGAGGGGGGTGGAGGTTCCCCATTAGAAAATGTTGGTTTGTCAATACCTAAACTTTTCAAAGAAATACATCAAAATTTGTCCAATCCACTGGAAAGACGGAGTTATCCTTTGCCCAGACAATTGCCTGCTAGTGAGAGAATGGTCATAGACAGCATTTCAACTTGGTTCTTCCACAATTCACAAGTACTCTGTCCATGGAGCTATCAGCTGTTTAGGAATGGGTTTTTTCTATATTTTGCGAAAAATAAATATGGAAATGTTTCATCCACATATATTTCATGAAATGGGATTCTAGTTTCCAGGGACAGGTGTAGGCCTGATTTTCTGGCTCCTAACATTGCTACCACCCTTTGTACAGCTTCACAAAGAAAGATGGGAACATTCATTTAGACATGGCAGAAGAGGTTCCTGTCATAGAGTATCCCCCCCCCCCCCCCAAAAAAAAAAAAAAAAAAAAAAGATATACCCCACTTTAAGGGCCATCTGCTCTGCTCTCTCCTGCCATGCCTTGATGTTAATTGATCTTTAGTGTGGGAGACTGTCCTGATCTTATTATAATGACCACCTGAATTGTGGTTGCGGCTTTATGGGCCAATCACATGGCTTTGTACCTTCCCTCCACCATGTCCCATGCTCACAGATCACATCCTTACAGATGTTCTACCTATTGCTGATACAGCCTCTCACTGGGCCTTCTGACCCCTCAGTCTCTCTCAGCCCCACTCTGGACCCCTTTCCTTGATCCCTCCTCCTCAGATGGCCTAGCACCAGCTATCGTAATCCTGGGCTGCATGGTCCTTGACCCCTTCCTCTCAGCTGTGGTCACACAAGGACCTTCAGCCTCTCCTAGGCCCTAGCTCCACCACAGGCCAGTCACCAGGCTCTCCTGGCTCTGGCAGTCTCTGCCATGGGATATTTCACCCTTATGCCCCTCCTGGGCTCTGGCCCCGAATGGCCGGTTGAGATCCCCAGGGTCAGTCCTCCAGCTGTCAGCCCTTTCATCTCTGTGGGTCCACCCCTTTGGGCCCCTCCATAGATTACTTTCTCTCTGGGATCACCCTGAGCCCTCCATATGTCTTCCTTCATAGCCCCTTTCCTTCTCTGGGCTCCTCTGGACTCTTCCATATGCCCCACACT
>NW_005842173.1:972358-976442 GCF_000455745.1 Alligator sinensis
TTTCCTACTCACTGGGTTCACTCAGACCCTCCACTAGGTCTCTCAAACACTCAGCCCCTCTCTCAGGGCTCACTTGGCCCCTCAATAGGCCCACAGAGACTCTCAGCCCATCTCCCAAGAGTTAGCCTGGCATCTCACTAGGGCCCAGGCACCCAGCCCCCTTCTCAGGCTCCAGACCCCCACACTGGGTCCCCAGGAACTTCCTCCATTCCTTTAGTTTCTACCCAAAGCTCCAGGTGTTATTCTCCCAATGCTGCCTATGACCATTCTCTCACTAGCAATGAAGAGTCTCCAATGCCTGATGAAAGGTGTTTGTGCCCAAAAGCTTGCAAAGAACTTTTTTCCAACTATTTAGTTAGTCTAATAAAAGATATCACATCTACCCAAAGAACCTGGCCTACCTATTCTTGCTGGCATGCGGGAGCAGCAGCTTTCCTGCTGGGTGATGTTCCCCAGCTCCCAAGATGTTACTGTCAGCCCTTCTCTCAGGTTTTGGGCTTATATCCTGTGTAAACCCAGCTCTCCTCCAGTTAGGAGGCTCCCTTGCACTCAGGTACCTCCCTTGATCAGGCTTAGCCTCACCTGTCAGGCCCTTGTGATGCCACAATAAGCCCTGACCCCGATCTGGCAGTGGCTCAGCAGACTGCTTGAATGCTTCTAGTGGGCACACCAAGTGCCCTGCCACAGTTCTAGCACCTACTTACTGAGAGCAGGGCTAAGGGTGGTAAAAATGCCAACACCATTTTGGCTCTGTCTACATAACTTTTGGCATCATTGCGATCACCAAGATAGCTGCAACAAGGGCAGATTTCCCAATACAGCACAGTCTTGAACTGTTTTCTCAAAATATGCTCGTGACAATATTATTGATGAAAACTGAGGGGTTGCCTTAGATAAATACATCATATAAAAACTCTATTTTTTCAACCTTTTACAGGTTTTTGATCTAAAAAGAAGCTGAAAGACACAACGATCATTTATTTTTCACTAACTTTTTTCTTGAATATGTTTGTTTTTTCAAGAAGCTAAACATCAGGTGTACTAATTTATCAGACTTTCTTTTTTCAGGGATATTTGTTGTACCCATGTTGGTCTAAAGGCATAGGCAGACAAAACTCTTTCTTGTGACATCTTTTATTAGACCAACTCAATAGTTGCAAAAATAAAAAAAAAACATTTTGCAACTATCTAGTTGGTCTAATGCAAGACGTCGCCTCTACCCCAAGAATTTTGTCTGCCTCAGACTCTTTCTCTCTTTTTTCTTTCTCTTTATCTCTCTGATTCTCTTCCTCTCTTTCTTATTCTCTTTTTCTACAGGCGATTTTGATGGAAAAAAAATTTAAAAACTTTCTTCCAAAAAAATAAAAATATTAGCATTTCTTACTCACCTCTAGCAAGGACTACAACAAATCTTGGTCTCCCCTCCACTTTGTAGCATTTTCACAAAGAACAAAAGAATTGTTTAGTCATAGAGAACATGACACCTCAGTTACTTTCTCTTTCTGAGCTCACTAAGGTAGCCTGTGGTGACTAGCAGGCAGGGCTGTCCCGGGGGGGAGGGAGGGGGGCAATCGGGTTGTTTGCCCCGGGCCCCATGCTTTGAGGGGGCCCTTTGGAGCCAGGCAGAGTGGCTGCAATGACTCCATGCTGCTGCTGGCTTTACGTCCAACCACTTGGCACACCCCCCTCCCCTGCCGCCGAATCCACCACAGGCTTCCTCATGTCCAGGGACAGGGCCCCACACAGGCTGATTTGCCCCGGGCTCCGCACCTTGCTCAGGTCATCCCTGCTAGCCTGACTATGGAAATATTTCTTAAATACAGAGCTGGATATGCAATATATACCTCCATGCAATTGCAGCGACGTGCAGAGTTTTCTTATGGCACAAGTAGAAATGTTTTTTGGAGTTTCCTCCTTAAATAGTTGAGCTGCATGCTGCGAGAAACAGGGGTGCCGTTGTGCGCTTGTGGCCTGTGGCTCATACGGATTCTGTTTGCTTTTCTGCTTTATCCTGCCATAAAGAGTCTGTCTCTTTGTATTAGCATCTCTACAGGGAAAAGCAAACATAATGTGCTGCAATTTTTACAGTTCAAGAAACCTTGCTGTAGTTACACTGTGGAACATCTGGGCCACAATCGTAATGGCTCTAAATTGCTCTCTCTCCAAGCCAGAAATAGACTGAGTATTTACAGAGCCACTTGGCCGCACCCCTTTAGGAAAGCAGCTAGCATCTCTTTTCCTGTCTGAGCATGCACTTCTTATCCCATTGCAGGGAATGAATGTAACAGGAATAAATTCAAACTCCAAAACAGCATGAATGCTTATCCTTAGAAGATGGATTTATGGGCCAGATTTTCCTCTGCCTTACACCTGGTTTTCTCTAGTGTGACTCACTGGCTCGGTGGAGTTACACTTCCATTTTCCCTGATAAAAGAAAAAAGAAAATTAAACTCTGAGTCTGTGGGCATAGCCTAGGATCCTGTGGATTTGTGGTGTTACAACTGGGTGAATTTAACAGCTGATTAGGAGTGATAAACCAATTGCATGTTTGTGCACATCTTTGGAAACAGGGCCAACTTTAGATCCAGTGTAAGAAAGACCCAGCTTGTATTGCAAATGGACTATATTGCACCAAAGGCAGGTCTGGTTTTTGGCTCAGAAAGTGCTCTGTAAGTATTAATAATCTGTAGCATTGTTGACACCTTGCATTTGTCTCCATCCCCTTCCTTTTTTTAAAGAACAAATTAAGCAGGGATACAGGAAACCTGCTCCTTGAGATAGATTAGTGTCAGTAACAAAGTAATTTCACGCCATTATGTTTTTGTAATAGTTTCTTTCATTGACAACAGCAAAAAAAGCAATATGGCTACAAGGACCCTGTGAAAAGTGCCGAAGTGAAGCAACATTTTCATAGTTTCAGATTTTGTCATAAACTTAAAGCTCCCGGTCAAATGGCTCCTAATAAATCACAAACACAGGTGGTAAAAACGGTGAGTTTGACCCATGTAAATGTTGCAATTTCCATGTGTTCTAAAGTATTCCCTGAACATTTTAAATTAATTTATTTGGACTTTCACAAAAAAATAAAAAATGGGAAATCACTACTATTTAGTTTTTGCAGATTTTCCCTTTTTTACCTCCTTTCCTTCTCCTCTTTTTCATTTTATTTGTCCTCTTGTTCTGATCTTTTATTTTTCTTCCCACATTTTGCTACTGAGACTGGGAGACGGGCAATAAAACACAGAGGAGCTCCCAGGTTTTTCATTATTTGGTTCCTGAAACCGAGGATGTTGGGGAGAACGATGATTTTTGTTTTGTGGTCTTTTGACCAACACCGTTTCCCAGACACTTCAGGGGAATGGTTCCTCTATAGAAGGGGCATGGGCATGGTGATGATTGAGGGGCATAACCATGGCCTGACAGAGAAGGAACAAGGAGATTTCTGACTTGGCAGCCCCACTCTGCATGTTAGCATCAGGCTGGGGCATTGCCATGGCCCTACTACCTTTTTCCACCCTGTTCTCACTGTTTTCGTGGGGGATCCCAGTGGGGGTGGGTTGGCCATGAACCCAGGGCACAAAGGTGCTGCTGTTTTGAGGGATCCTTGTATGGCTGCTCATGGGGAAGTAGCCTCTTGCCTCATATCACACACCACCCGGGAGTTCAAGGGCACATGTGAGCTGACTCGCAGTAGGTTGGAAAGACACAATTTTAAACTGTGGCAAGGAGCAGATAACTTTAATGGATTCAACAGATCTGCCTTCTCGTCTTAGGGTATGGTGGTGGAGAAGGCAATGTATCTGGCTGTAGCTCTGGAGATATAAGGCAGGATAGATAGTCATCTTTATACACTAAGATAAGGGTTCACAAAAGATGTGTGTGTGTATAGATATGTATATATATTCTTTAGTTCGTCTATAAAAGTGTATATCTGCCCTACCTTCTGACTGACCTCAGACTAAAATGGCTAAATACCTCTCTTTATCCATGGTATTTGCTCATTTAGGCTAGTAACTCAAAAGGGCCAGAGCTGGCCTGGGCGGGGCACCCATGGGGGGGCTGGGGGAGTGGGGAAAGGGGTCGG
>NW_005842173.1:976494-1023716 GCF_000455745.1 Alligator sinensis
GCAGCCACCGGGAACTGCCTGAATTATCAAAGCTCTCCGAATCCTTTCTGAAGATTTGGAGAGCTATGAATTGATTCGGACCTTTTAATTGATCTGATTCAATTCGGATTTGGAAATTCGGCCACCGAATTGGGTCAAATCTCCTCCGATTCGAATTGCCACCCAAAGCTTCGCACAGCCCTACTGTACACTAGCGTCATGATAAATAAGAGCTGTTAATGTTAACCAAAGGTTTGTATGCAGGAATTGGACTAATTGAATATTTGCCTTCAAGCATGCCATTTGCAGCTGTTTACCCAATTTGAATTCAAATGCAGCGCTTAACCTATATACTCATCCACTGTCCCCGGACTCACTGTGTAACCGTGTGATAAAGAGTTCGGTGAACATTAGGTTTTTGTCTGCATTAATAAACCATCTGCTCTTTGCAACACGTCCCAGAGCTTCAAAACTGATAGGAGGATTCTTGCAAAGAGTCCAGCATTTAGTATGTGTGTTTCTACCAATCACAAGTTACCTTACTGTATTCTCCTCTGGCCAGGGCAGGGAGAATTGAAGTTTCTTGTCCTGATTCTGGTCCATTTTTAAATGAATCATGTCACACAGCTTCAACCACTTGTAGCAGAACATTTCACAGTTAAATAGAGTGGTAGTCAGCCAGCTTGATCTGAAGTCAAACAGAAGGCAGGGCAGGGTGGCACCGTAGAGGCTAACTAGTCCAGAGAAACATAAGCTTTCACAGGTGACAGCCTACTTCATCAGGTGCTATATGCTGTTGCCTCCAAAACCTTATGCCTCTCTGAACCAGTGAAATAAATATCACTGTTAGAAAGGGTTTCTTGCAATTCCTATGACATTTTAAAAGATTTCTTTTGTTGCAGTGTGGTGGCATTTAAAGGAGGCAACAAAAATTGGGCCCACATCATGCTGCCAGTTGGATGACCCTCTCCAGTCTTTGGTACTCATCCCTGACCAATGCTTATTCACCCCCTTCTTAAAGTGAAGGCAATTGCACAACTTCCCTAGGCAGTTGGTTGCACTGCCTCATTGTTCTGATGGGGAAGAAGTTTTTCCTGATGTTCAGTCTAAGCCTACTTTGCTGCAACTTCAAGCGGGGTCCTGCTCTCTGCAGCAAGAGAGAAAAAGTGGTTTCCCTCTTTATGGCCACCCTTTAGACATTTGAAGACTTGCCGTCATGTTCCTTCCTAATTGCATTTTCTGCCAACTGAACGCGTTTCGTTCTCTCAGCCTCCTTGCCTTCCAAGCCCTTCATCGTTTTTGTTGCCCACCTTGAACTTTCTCTAATTTTTCCACGTCCTTTTTAACTATGTGGCATCCAGAACTGTGTACACTACTCTAGACAAGTACCAGTGCTGAGTAGAGTGGCTCTATCACCTTCTGGGCACAGCTACATGTGATATTAATGTGAAGCAATAAACTCCTGTGCAGAGTTTATTTGCAACAAACTTTGCGCTAAAGGTTATTGCACATTGTTGACTCATGTTAGGCCGGACTGTCCCTAGGGTATGGCGAATTGGGCAACTGCCCCAGGGCCCACATTTTGCCCCGCGCTTCGATATCATGGCAAGGGAAGCCTGGCCCGGAGCCTCTGTGAGGCTGCCAGGCACCGTAGCTCGCCTCGGCTCAGAGCCCCCACCCCGCAAGGGCATCCCCAACCCAGCTTGGCCTGCCTGGCGCGGCCCTCACCTTGAATGCCCCACACTGGAGGTGGCCCCCCAAGGTGGGCTGTGCCAGAGGCAGTACCCTCAGCACTAGTTCCAGGGCCAGGGCTGACATCTCCATCCCCCTCTGCAGCCTGCAACACCTGGCTCTCCCGGTCCCAACCCTGACCCTGGCCCTGCAGCCAGTGAGCGACGGCTCTTCCCCTTAAAAATGTTAAGGGGGCCCCTGATTTGCCTCAGGCTCTGCACCCCTTTTGGGTCAGCCCTGATGTTAGGTCTGCGATCTAGCAAAACCCCAAGACCCTTCTCTGCAGTGCTGTCAAGCAGCCAGTTATCTCCCATTCTGTATTTGTGCACTTGACTGTTCTTCCCTAGATGTCACACCTTGCATTTGTCAACATTGAACTCCATCCTCTTGTCTCTAGTCAACTTTCTGGTTTATGAAAATCCTTCTGAATTGTGCTCCTGTCCTCCAGTGTGTTCACAGTCCTTCCATTATGCACTTTGCAGTAGTTTTGCCAACTTCATGTTTCTCTGGGTTTGTTTTTTTTTAATGAAAAAATTGTGTAGGACTTTGTCAGAAGCTTTACTGAAGTTGAAGTATGCCAGATCCTTCATCCATTCAACTAGTCACTTTGTCAAAGAAGGAGATCAAACTTGTTTGGCAGGATTTGTTCTTAGCAAATCCATGCTAGCTGTCATGCTAAGCCTTTCCTCCTTCAGAAGCTTACAAATGGGCTTATTTTATAGTTTGCTCTAGTAACTTCCTGGGTATTGAAGCCAGGACAATCAGCCCATCATTTCTGGCTCCTCCTTTTTTAAAAAGGGCTCTGTGTTGGCCCTTTTCCATTTCTCGGGTATGTCAACCATCTCCCATGACTTGGTAACTATAATTGCCCAGGGCTCGAACACCCTTTTTGCCAGTTCCTTCAGTAACCCGGAAAGAAGTTCACCAGGCCCCTCTGACTTGAATTCATTCGGTCTCATCAAAAAACCCTCTGATGGTTTCTTTCATTATTGTGACCCTCAGCATTTCCCCTTCCTTGTCCCTGTAATCCATGTTAGAAGTCCAGTTGCAGGTTCTCTTTCTAATGATGTAGTCATGGCAGAATCATTTCCATTCAATAGCCAATGCTATTCATGGTAGTCAAACCATTTACTCAGTCACAAGCCCTATTACCATTATATAGGATTCAGCATAATTGCAGATGAAGGAGTATACTGAGTGAAAGGTGTCATCCCAAACTAATCTTTTTATCTGTCCACTTTTGAAGAAAGAAAGGAGCCTCTAGCTGTGACACGTCCTTTTGTGCAACGCTGCTTTGAATTTACTCCCATCAGTCTCTCATGCATTTTGACAGCTCTGACATGACTAAGCAGGAGCACGGGTTTGAAGGGTTTCACACCATAAAGAAATTTAATTAGGAGTTACTGTAAGGATAAGAATACTCTCCCATGGCAGCTCAAGGCAGTACGGCTGCAGGCAAGTTGATGGCTAAAGAGCCTGCTTCCAGTTTAAAAATAGATGTGTTTTCTTGTAAATATTATTTCTCTTTATCC
The DNA here is from genome assembly GCF_000455745.1 of Alligator sinensis. Taxonomy (NCBI): domain Eukaryota; kingdom Metazoa; phylum Chordata; order Crocodylia; family Alligatoridae; genus Alligator; species Alligator sinensis. Next base: position 979,737 of record NW_005842173.1, read on the forward strand.
TCTGAAAATCGCATGGAAGGTGCTAAGCCAAGAAAGGAAATGCCTCTTGTAATGAGTGCAGCAGTTGTTGCTGGGTTATGAGGTATCTGTGAACAAGTAACATGAGGCAATTTCTTTTAAATTTATAAAAATGCCCAATTAGAATGAAGTCTAAATCTAGGATTTTTCCCTTTGGGCAACATAACTTCAGAAACAGAGGTCTCTTTAATTTAGGATCTTGCTTGTCATTGTTCTGCACACAGTTAAGGATGTGTAAAAAAATGTTTTAACTTTTCCTTGCCTGGGCTCTTTATTCCATTGACATTTTTACCTAAACACTGCTTTATTAAAGAGTGTGTGCTAAACAGATAGCATTATGGGTTCATAGTCATAACTGGTTGTAAGGCATGAATTTATGATCCCTTGGCTAGGTACAGACATTACACATAAACTGGTTTAAGTGGTCAGAAACTGGTTTAGACCTGTAACAGAAAAGAAGTTTGGTGCATATAAACCAGTTTCAAAATGGCTGAACCTGGTTTAACATAAACCTGATTGAATGTAGTATCAGACGTAAATGATTTGGGTCAAACCGGTTTATGCAGTGTCTGTCCCAGACCCCTGTTTAAGTTAAACCAGATTTCCCCAGCATCCCAGATGCTTTACAGCCTTGGGCTTGGCGGTGCGGGGCTGTGCTGGGCTGTGCTGTGCTCTCTCCTCCAGAGAATAGGGCTGGCCCTGCCCCTCTGCTCTCTAGGTAGAGCTCTGTGGGAGACTAGGCACAGCAGGGTCTGTCCAGCTTCCCTCACTGCTCGCTGCTCAAGCAGGGATCCCCCCTCCCTCCCATCTCCCACAGCCCGGACCCCAGGCCCATGAACCCTAGGCATGTGTTATGCTAGCTAATGCTGAGAGGTGTCTGTGTGTGTGTCTCCAATTTCACTGGGACAGGACAGAGGCAGAGACAGGACAGTGTCTGCTCAGGGTTTTTTGGAGCTAATCAACAGGTCAGCTAGTAATGTCCCTCCTTGGAAAAATTTGTTTAAGAAGAGCTTGAAGTAATGAGAGTGGCTGTTTTGTGGATGCGCTAATAAATGCTGTGGTTTTATCAGCTCCCTGTTGGTGTGCAGACAATGTGAAGAAGCAGGAAAAGGTAGATTGAAAAGCTCAGTATCATCAATGGATGCATTCACTGCACACCTGCCCTTTGCCTCAGAGTGCTAGCAAGGGGCTAGGGGCTGGCAATGCTCTCGTCCTTGAACAGCAAGTGGGGAAAAGCCTGAGACAGTGCAGGCAGGGTGGGGGTTTAAACCACTCCCTAATCAGAGCATGCTGCCCAGGCCTGGCCACACCCCACCTCAGCTCAGCCCTGTGGAAAGGAAGGGAAGGCTGCTTTAGCACCCTCTGGCTTCTAGCCTGAGCCACTGCAGGCATGTGCCGGTATTTCCTCAGTCCAGAGGGGATGTCTCTTCAGTTACAAACTGGTTTAACCTAGCCAGGGACTAAACATGCCTGGTTCCTTCGCATGCATTGCATTCCAACCCCTTTGCTATCTTCATTGCTAGCTTATGGATCCTCTGGTTTCTCTTGCCTTTCTGGGTCTCAGCTTTCACTTGTTTCTGGGTCTCAGCTTTCGCTCCTGTACTTGTCTTTCCTTCTTTATTGTTACATTGTGGAGTTTGATCCTGAACAGCTTAAAGTCAATGAGAGCAGAATCAGCCCCACCTGGAGTTGTCTTTATCACTTCCATTCTATCAGTAACACCAGGATTCATGGTTCATTTGTCTGCTTCCCTCATAAGCATCTTTCTAATTTCATCTGCACCTCTCCTTGGAACACCCTTTCTAAAACCATCTTTTTATGACCACCCTACACTAGGGTTGCCAACCCTCCAGGATTGCCCTGGCGTCTCCAGGAATTAGACATAAATCTCCAGGAGACTGCTGAGAGTCATCCGGGAGATAAATGATAAGACATTAATTAAAATTAATATTAAATGTTGAATCCATTTTATATAGTAGTCCAGTGGGCTTTACAAATGTAATAATCATGTACATTTTCCTTCCTGACATAATGACTCATGAATCTCATGATGTCATGTGATGAAACCTCCCAGAATAGATTAAACAGAGTAGGCAACCCTACCCTATACCCCAATCTGATTCGTGCTATGGCACCTTCAAGAAATTGCCCAACTCCCTTGAATGTACTGCATGTTCTTTGGAGGATGCATGTGAATGATGAGTTACTACCCCAAGGGACACGGTGTGCAAGTGGTAGACTTGGTAAGAATAGGAGGCTGTATCACACATTTTGAGGGGCAGAAGGAATACAGATTGCTGGTTTATGGTTCATGTTCCACACTTTGTTCAAGAAATGCAAAACTAGAACTCTTGGTTCAGCGATGATACCTTTTATGAAACCAACTAAGAAATTGCACAAAAAAAAGATTTTTGCTAATTTTAGATGATCTAATAAAAGGTATAATCTCTGAACCAAGAGTTCTAGAGTTTTGCATTTCTTTTAGTCTCAGACCAACACGGCTACCAAATACACCCCTGAAACACTTTGTTCAATGTATGGGTTCATTTAGTTTGCAAGATTCGACACTTCTACTTTAACTAAGAGAGAATAGAGAAGAGACATGATAAAAATCTACAAGTATTTCAAGTGTGCAGATCTTAAAAGTGGAGAGGAGTTAGGCATGGCAAATACGGGGTTAAACCAGGGTCTTTTACTTAGAGGTGTGGATGTATATTTGGAGCCTTTTGAAAAGGGCAGCAGCTGTTTCATTTAACCATTAGGTGTGAACAAGCAGAGAACAATACAAATATAGCAAAACTGCTCCAACTTTCATACTGCATGAAGCCTCAAAATATTAACGACACATTAAACTCAGTATAACTACAATTCAAATGAATAATAGCAGTTTTCTGGTCCATCTATCAACCGTCTTTTCTTTATACAAGCAATCATTTAAATGAGTTTCTATTTGCATATTTTTGGTCACTGTTTTTCTTGAAGGTTATGCTGAAACATGGAATCAGTATGCTATTTGTAATATATATGGCCACGGCGTTTAAAAGAAGCCCTGAGCCATAAATTGTCTGATGCATAATTTCTACATAACTATGCATCAACTTATCTGTAGGCTTTTCATCTGAAGTATATAAGAGCACAGGATAAAACAACAGTATTTTTCAGCAGCGGCCAGTCACGAGTGTGTGTGTGTGTGTGTGTGTGTGTGTGTGTGTGTGTGTGTGATGTAGTACCAAAATAAAATTTCTACTAGACTCCCTTTAACCTTCCTACAATAAAATGTAATGGTCCTGCCCTCTCAGGCTGCCATTATATTATTGATTGAGAGTTGTCACTTTATTGAGCTCTGCACAAAACCTAGAGGAAGAAATGGTTCCAACTCCAAGAAAAATTAGTCTAAATTAGGCAAGACATATAGGGTAGATGCATGTGTGTCAGCTTTGATACAGTAAAATGAGGTCAGGGAGTGGGGTTTCAGAAAGTGGTGCCACAGAAACAGGAGGCAGCAGTCTTCCTTCAGAGAAATGTATATGTTTCAATAAATGCATCAGGCAAAGGGTTACCATTGTTGTTTGAGAGATACAGGGGTTAAAAGACTTGTCAGATCACACAGGGAGTCTGCAAAGAACTAGGAACCAGACCCAGGTCTGCTGAGTACTCATCGAAGGCCGTGGGGGCCAGCCTTTTGGAAGACATACTGAAAAATACCCCACACCTCCCTAGCTGCTATTCTGATCCCCTTCTTCTGCCCAACCTACTGCTTTGCTTTCTGTTTCCTACTCTGTGCTGCCTGCCCAAGCTCCTGCTCTGCTTTCTGCTTCCTTCTCTGTGTTCCCTGCCTGACCTCTGCTCAGCCTTCTGCTTTCTTCCCTATTTGCCACTGTGCTGCCTGTCCCTTCCCTGATCTGACCCATGCCACATGCGATCTGACCTGTGCCTCATGCTGCCTCTACCACTTGTGGAACTCCATGCCACAAGTTGGCCACCCCGATCTTAGGGATTCATCAAAGTACCAGGCATCTTTTCAGAGCCATTTATTGAGCTGTCTATTCCCCTACAACGCAGTATCCTAAACGAGACATTTTGTTACAAAAGAACTAATGAGTACATATACTAGATAGGAGAAGCGGGCCCTATTTGATTCGGATTTGGCCCAAATTGGGGACAGTGATTCAATTAGTTGATTCGGATCACTGTCCAAAATTCGGTTCAGCCAAATCCGAATCTGAAGATTTGATACTGATTCGGAGAATCAGCAATTCTGACATAGACACAGCTTTAAAAGTTTTTTCTACATACCTTGAGGTAGCAGGCACCGCTCATCACTGTGATGCTGGGGCACATGGGACGTCCCACAGGAGTGTGGGGAGGCCCTCCACGTGCTCGGTGGCAAACCCAGAAGTGGACCAGAAGTAGTTCCGGTCCACTTCTGGGCCTTCTGGGGAGCACACTGTGGGCCCCCCCCCATACCTCCCTGGCTCGGTGGTCAACTGTAGGGGGACCCCAGACCCAGGAGGCACCTGTCACTGAGCCGGGGGGTGGGGGGCAGGGTGCAGGGAGACCCCCAGCACCCTCCCCAGTGGACCTGGAAGTGGACCGGAAGCATTTCTGGTCCATTGCCGGGTCTGCTGCTGAGCATGCTGGGGAGGCCCCTGCACTCCTGTGGGACGCTCCATGTGCCCCAGTATCGCAGCATTCATGAGCCACCTGCTATCTAGAAGCATGCAGAAAAAATATTTCAAGCTGCGTCTATGTCCAAATCTTTCCAAATCTCTTCAAATGGATTCGGAGAATTCCAATTCAATTCAGAGAAATTAAAGGGTCCTCTGTTTCAATTTCAATTCACCTGCTAAGTGAAGGTAGTCATTGGAGACACCAGCAAATTGTCATTTTCTGTGGATCTGGACTTGGGGAATCTATGCTTGGACATTGGTTTCTCCAGTATGTGCTGACAGTAGAGAAGTGAAGAAGCCCGAGCATCCTAGGTTAATGTGCTCATGGGCAGAGATGCTTCCAAACATGTGCCATGTCCTGCCCTAGATCCAGGCCTGTCTCTTCCCCAGTCCTGCCCCTGATCCTAGTCTCTTTGCCTTGGTCCACATCTCTGATCTAGTTCCTCATCTAGCCTGTCTGTCTCTCTCCCTTGGTTGCCACCCCCCATTCACACCCCCTATCTCTGGTTCCAAGTTACAATCTCCCTTCCTACCCCACTCAGTCAGTCTCCCTTATTTTTTGCCCTTCCTCACCCCAATCCATGTCCCTTCCAACTGGCCCCTCCTGGCCTATTTTTCCCCCTGTACTGCAGACCCTCACTAGATCTGCCTCACATCATCTCCCCGCCTTCTTTTAAACAATACGGTCTCCTTTCTCATCCATTGCTAGCCTCTCCTGCCAAGACTGCTGGTGCCCAGATCCTATCTCCTGGTCAAATCAATCTCAGTTTCTGTCCCTTGGTCCCAGTCTCTCTCTCTGTTTTCTTCACCAGTCACAGATTCCTTGTCCCAGTCTCTTCCCAACATGACCAGCTCGTGTCCTCTCTCATTTGAAGCAGATAACGTCTTCCTTTGCTTAGGCCCAATATGGGGGGCATGGCAAGTTCACGGACAATTGCTTCCCTGCTCTCAGTTCAGGTGGCCAGATACACATCTGGCAGGCCCTGCAGCTTGAAGTTCCTGTTCACTGTGAAGTACATCCTGACTAGATAGTTGTATCTGGGAATATTGCTGCTAAAAGTGAAGTCTTTCCTAAGCATGTGCATATCACAATTTTCAAAGCTTTTAAATCAATTAAGTAAAAAAGGATACTGGATTTTTTTAGCAAGCAAAATGACACGCTGTTGCCTGTTCTAAAAAAAAACCAACAAAAAAGCTGAAATAGCCTGGCCAAAAAATAGAGACAAAAGGCAGCCTAAAGCAGACACCCATATTTCAGCCCTGATTGTTAGCTTAGCCATGTTATAAACAAGTGAAGACTGTATCTTATAATGGGAAGTGTCAGGCAAGCTTAATAGGCGGTGTTAACGGTCCCACCTGTAATGAAATGATCACGGCGAAGAAAAAGTCTCCTGTCACATTCCACTGACAGTTCACATTCCCGAGCTTGTTAGTCTTTTAGAAACATTGAACTAAAAATAGTCAGGTTCCTGTAAGCTGCTCTAAACACTGAAAAGGAGAGCTCAATAAGTCATGACCAGGACAGAAAACATCTCTCTTGCACTCGCGCTTGCACAAGCACCTTCTTTCTTCGACACCAACCCCCCCCCCAGCATCACAATGCTGTTTGCTCAGCAGAGTCCATGTTGACAATGACTGATGAATTGTTTGAATTAGTTTCTGTGGTTTCCAATTTGAACAGCAGACATGTCCTACTAAAAAGCCTCTTCTTTCTTTTCCTTATTACTTTTCCTTTTATTTTTCCTGCAGGGGTGGGGAAGACTTCACACTCAAAAACAGTTTTGGCATCTTGCTTACATAGCCTGCTAACCGGGTATTGTTTGCTAGTTTGCCAAAGGGTTATCTGCAGTCAATTAAAGAATAAAAGACTGAATATGTTGACTGCAAGAATGTGGGACACCCAGTGTATTTCACAGCTTCATTTTCCTGCTTCGCTGCTTATTTTCCGGTGTTCACATATAGTTAGGTACTCAACCTAAAAAGCCTAGGGAGGAAATAATAAAAGCAGAAGCTGCCAGAGTTAACAAAGTCATAGAACAATAAGGGTTTAGTTTAACTTCAGTAGAAATGGCTCAGGTCCCAAAAAGATTAATATCTCCTCCCCTCAGTAAAACCACAAGATAGCTGTTTAATGTCTCATTACAGAACTGGAGCTCAGGTTCAGCTGGACTCCCTAGCCCTTTTGCCTCTCTCTCTGCCTCAGTTCTCCATCTGTAAAATGGGAAGACAGGGCAGGGTGCAACCTTAAGGACTAACTAGTTCAGAGAGGCATGAGCCTTTGTAGACAACAACCTCTTTTGCCAGATGCTATCTTTGTAAAATGAGGTAAAAAATCATTACTTCAGAGGTATAGGTTGTAGCTGTGTCTGTCTAAGGACACAGGCAGACAAGGTTCTTTGGGTAAATCCGATAACTTTTATTAGACCAACTCAAATAGTTGGAAAAATTGTTCTTTGCAAGCTTTTGGGTACAAATACCCTTTGTCAGGCTGAGGAAGCACCTTGTAGTTGGTCTGTGCCCTTCCTGAGTGGAAGCTTTTCCTATTCATGCCATCCAGGAAGAGCACAGGCCAACTGGAGATGCTTCCTCAGGCTGACAAAGGGTGTTTGTACCCAAAAGCTTGCTAAGAAGTTTTTTTCCAACTATTTGAGTCAGTCTAATGGAAGATAATCAGATTCCCCCCAAAATGCTGTCTCCTTCCTTCGAGACAAGCTATAATGAAGCATGCCTAGGGAAGCTGTGAAATCTCCATCAAGGCAGGTTTTCAAGAGAAGGCAGGGCAAGGCATCTATCTGCAACTGTATCGGGGGGGTTGGGCTTGTTATTTGGGGTCCCTCCCCACCCTGTGACTGAATGCACATCTGTGAAAGCTGGTGAGGCACTCTGCAGTTACAGCGATGGGGACCATGCAGGTGCCTTGGGTATGTAGCCGGCTCTCATCTCAGCACAGCTCTCCATGACAAGTGAGGGCTACCCCTCCTCCATACACAACTCCAGTTCCCTCACTCTTCATAGAGAGCATCCAGTGACCCCAAGAGAGAATATTTTCTTGCAAAAAGGGTCACAGAAGTATTAACCAGTTGGGGTATTGAGTGCAGCGGCTGCGCAGATGGGGCTGACTAAAACTTCTGCATGGCCTGGTCAGCAACTGTTATTCATTATTATGGTAGGAGACTGCCAGGAAAGTTTGGTTTAAGAACTTCCTTTTTCTTCTGTGTCAAGCAGCAGTGCTTTTACCAGATTCCCCATGTCCATCAACAGCTGAAGACAGGGGGCTCGGCATCTGATTTGTTCTGATGACAAGCAGAGGCATTCACTAGGATTTCTCTAAGATTTCTCCAAGGCACCGTTTGCATTACCTTTTGGTGATGATTTCCCTGGCCAGTGCCAACCCCCCCCCCGCCACCCCCCAATTAAGTAGCTGCAGCTCCCAAAGAAAACCTACAAAAGCTGTGGTTGATGGAGACACAGGTTTGAATCAAGATCAGAGTGAAGAGACAGAGGGGATTTCAGGCGCTGCTGCAGGGTCCTGCGGAAAGCAGCAGGCAGCACACGATTACCTGTCATTTGGATGTACTTGGAGGGGCAAAGTAAGTGACCCGGTGTCTCAGTGCATCATCTGGTATAAACTGTTACTCGGTTATTTCATAAAACCTTCCCCACTTCAATGTCACCTCGGCACTAAGCGCTGCTTTTAACAGACAAGCCTCTCAATGTGTTTTTGGTGGGTTTTTTTTCCCCCCAGAGATCTTTGCAAGTTGAAAGGCAGCTGAAAATCAATAACATATTTGGGTGTTGCTAAAGTGAAGGCCCTCGACCCTTCATATCATAGGAGCTTTATCCCACCGCTCAGCCGTTTGCATCCCCTGCAGCAAAAGGAAATGCTTGTTGTTTCTTGGGGACAAAGCCGCAAAAACAGCCTGATGCCATTGCCTTATCCGACAGTACTCTGTCAAGAAGAAGTGGAGTCGTGGCTTCTTGAAGACAGGGAAAGCTTATAAAACGTGCGCAGCAGAGGAAGGTCTCTCCACCACAGCTAGACAAAAGCTCGGATAATGCAGAGTTTCCTTGGTTTCTGACCTGCCTAAGATTTAAGGAGAGGAAGTTAGCCATACTAATCTGAAGTCAGACAGAAGGCAGGGCAGGGTGGCTCCTTAGAGACTAACTGGTTCAGAGAGGTATAAGCCATTGCAGATGACTGCCTATGTCATCAGATACTAACAAAAGGCTATGATCCTCTGATCCAGTTAATCTCTAAGGTGCTACCCTGCCCTTGACATACAGCTTGCATCAGAAGAGGCTGTGAAAGAGGATTTCTTGTTTTGTAAAGCTCTGCTCGTGCATACAAGGGCAGAAAATAGTGTTTTTGTTTAAAAGAAGAAACCTGGGTTTATCACAGGCAGTGACATCCTGTGGCACAACTACACTGGGATAAGCCAGGGGTGTTAAACTTATACCCCATAGACCTGGCTGGTCCAGAGACCCAAAGGCTGGATCATATAGCTCCATGGGCTAGATCTGGCTCGCAGGCTGTCTGTTAGACATCCAAGGGTAGCCGAACTGTGGCTCTCAAGCCACACATGGCTCCCAGGCAGTATAAAGGTGACTTACTCCATGCCCCCCCATGTAAGAGAAACATCAGTTGCCGGATATGTGTCTTGTTGTGCCAAGACAGTGACTGTCCCGCATATGGTGGCCCCAGCTCCATTCATTCTGTGGCTTTTGGCTGTGTGTGGCTCGTAGGATCAGTAGTTTGGCCACCCTAGGCATATACTGTGATACAGGGGTCACCAATCAACAGCTCACAAAGAGATTGGATCTGGTGGCCTGTGGCAGGACGGGGCATGTCTGTCAGAGTGGGTATCGATGGCCAGTAGTGGGGAGTGGGTATCCATAGCCAGTGGTGGGGGAGATGCCTTCTCTGCCTTGTGCCAGGCATTGCATTGCTCTGCTATGCACTGCTGATCCCCTTTGCAGCCCCCATAGCACCAGCTGATGTCCCAACCCACCCTGCTTTGTGTCAAGGGCTGCTGTCTTGTGGCACAGAGCCAGGAAGACCCTGGTGCTGCAGAAGGGGGCATAGTGGAGGGGACTGGTGGGCTGCGGCAGCAGCTGGGTTACAAACAATGTCCTGCCAGTCTTAATGATTGCTGACCCCCGATTTCATGGCATGTCAGCAACGACTAGGACACATTCGGGTGCTCTGGAAAAATAAAGCATCCATGTCTGCTGCTGCAGTACTTTGCAGGAGGCTCTCATTCTCAGAAACTTGCCTGTCCATCTGAATGTCATTTTGGATCGGGCCGGACGTCACTCCCAAGAGGTGGTGGTGACCTGTATCTAGGTCTGAGCACCGATCTCGTCTCAGCTTCACATTTCTTACATCCTGGATTCAGGTAACCTTGGCAACTGCTGAGTTTCTCACTTGGAGGTTTCTTTCCACGCACCTCTCACCTTGCTCTTTCCTTCCAGGGTTTGGAGGAGCGGGGTGCCTGGTGACAAGTAGAACAGGTGCTCTGTGAACTTGGCTGCAGAAACTCCCAGGCACTGGGGTCCCATTCCAGATATGTTTAACAGATGGGTTCCTATATTATTCCCAATTAACAGTCCATGAAAGAGCACTGGGGTATACCACCTTACCCTCTCCAAGAACCAAGAGTCTTGCAACGCACCCCAGTTCAGACTTGTCAAAAGATACTGGGCCCTAGGTCCTCCAAATTTAGTCTCAGTGCTACTTTCTCATGCGTTTGGGCATGCAGTGACCCCGATGAACTAGCCGCTGGTGTTCTGAGTGGTCTTTCTTGGTCCTTTTAGTGAGACTTCAAAAAAAAATCACGGTGCCAGCGAGCATCAACCGATGGCTTAAAATTCCTGATGGCTTCTAGAGAACCTCTTAGCATCTCTAGCATTCCTGGATGTTAAATCACTGCCTCGTCTGCAACCATAGGTTTTGCTTCTCACCGTCTCATTAGCTGATCACACTACTTACCCTCTCCACTCACCTGTGTTTTCAGTTTCTCTCTTAAGAAATGAGAAATGTTCATCAAAACATCGCCATACAGAAGCAAAATGGCTAGCCCATGGAAAGATGTTGACTCACCTCTTTGAACTCCAACCCAAGAGCCAAATTTTCTCTGGGAGTTTTAATTTCGAATGTGCTTTGGTAACAAGTTTTGGCTTTCCGGAGTTATTTGTTTAGCCAACTTGGCCACAAATCTCTGTAAACTGAGTGCCGGTTTATTATGGCTTTTAATGTTCACGATTAGATCAGGGATAAAGGAACTGCGGTTTATAGGACTAGAAGTTAAAAAAAAAAAAAAAAAAAAAGGAAATTGGCAATCACCCTAAGCTTGGAAAATGTCCTCGTTGCAAATGAATTAAAAATTCAGGTCGACCTCATTGCTGCCATAAAAGGACGTTTCCTGAATTTTTGTCACCGAATTTAATGAAAGTTTTCTGGTCGCTGAAGCAAGTGCATATTGAATTAGGGACCTGTTTCCAATAGCAGACACCTGCCAAAATGCGCCTCCGCAAAAGAAAAGAAAGATGTAAAAGTGCCATGCAGCGATAGACTGAAGCCTGCTTTCAACCAAGTGCATCTCAATAGTGTTTCATTAGTGGTCTAACACTAATTAGCTAAACAGGCAGAGCCCTGTAATAATTGGTGTATGACTTGTAGTATCCTGCATCCCATGATACTGGTTATTCTGTCCCTGATCACCATGAAAGACAAGGACAAGATAGCAAAACTGGACTTCTCTGGACGAGGCTCAGCTATTCGACACAGAGCCACTGTGTTTTGTGAAGCAAGCATTGCCTCCTCATTAACGGGTTCAGAGGGGCCTGAGTTTTCACAGCCTACTTCATCATTAACAGTGTTTTGTGCCCTTTCTCTGACAGCGTCTTACAATCTTGAAGCATTTTTGTTCACTTTTTCATGTAAAGCTAGCAAAGTAAACTTTGAGTCATGTTCCACAATAATTGAGAGAAGAATGATCAGGAAGTTTGAACGCCCGTTATAAAGACATTGCCATCAGTCACTGGCATAGCAAAGATTACAGAGATGTCATTTATGACACGGTTAATTGTTTCTTGTCATTTCGGTTCCAGGAAAGATGTAAATAATAATGGTTGCTTCATTGTAGGGTTTTGTATAAATGCACGGTGTTAAAGAAGCTGCTTTAAAAGAATGTTATAATGAAATGTTTTAGGTTTCCTTATGGATTTATTTTCCCTCAGACTAAGAGAAACCTGCTAAGGTCTACAAAAAGGAGAAATGGGCATGGGGTATTGCAAATATGATTTTTTTTTAAAGAAGCTGGAATGTAAATTGATGTTTGATCATTTTGTATTAGACACCTAATTAATTTATGTATTTATTTGATTTTTATGCCACCCTCCCCAACAAAGGCTCAGGGTGGCTCACAATAAGAAAACAGAATCACATCAAAACAGGAGAGCCACAAGAGGAACAAAACAGCTTAAAAAGGAGCTAGAGCATCAAGATAAAACAGAGAACCCCCAAACAGCACATCACTTTAGTTTTCTTTGGCGAATGCCTGCCTAAGAGGCTCTAGAGGGAGGAGCAACTTTGGATCCTAGTCCTTGTACTCCGAAACTCCCATGACTGACTGGGATGTAGGGTATATGAAGTCAGTAAGGTAAAAAAAGATGGCCTTTCCACACAAATGTCACCTTTCAATAAAAGGTACCGGGTTGCGTGCGTCACATACAGGACTCATCATCTTAGCGTTATTTATTTTATTTCAGAATTAATGGATCTGAGTCTAATCCCACTTCTTTCATATTTTCAGGTAGTCAACGAGCACTTCAGGTCAGAGACTCTTTTGCAGCATGCAACGTTGTACAGCACTCGCACAACAAGGTAGGTTTTCCATTTCCGGCCTACTTTTTTGGAAGTAGCAATACCTAAATCCATCAGAAAAAATAATTTTTCTGCCACCCTGCATGCAATGTGCACCTAAAACACAGTAAACTGAGCCTAAATTCACTTTTGTTTGAGTCCATGCAAGCGTTGTCAGTGAGCTAAATAGAAAATGATTGGGTTTGCTGGGTTCACAAACTGCCAAGGATGGGGTCCTTTTTTGGTTTTGGTGGCTGTGCACCTGCTAGGAATAATACTCTTATTCCTCTTCTCTTTCATCTGATGTGTAAGAATCATTGGGAAAAGCCCAGGGGATTGGAAAAGTGCTTGGTATTTAGAATAAGGAAGCTTAGGACTCCCCAGAACAGGTTTTATTCCAAGGCCCATCAATGGTTATATTGTGGAATTGAATTGAAGTCAACAGGAAAACACCTCTTAACTTCATTGTTTTATGGCCCGGGCCCTATTTGACCTGGAAAAGTGTCTTTGTTCACCTGCTTGCGTAAATGGAGAAGAGCCATACTTACCTGTGTCAAACAGATGTTGCAAAGCTTAATGATTTAGGATAAGATTGTCAAGGAAGGGTAAAGCAGTAAAAAAACCAAAACCCTCAACTCATATTGAAATCCAGTGGAATCAGTTATCTAATTCCTTATTGTTCCTTGCATATCCCAGCCTCAATCTTTCTAAAGCTTATATAGACACTAGCACATGAAATGTGTTGAGTGCAAAGTGTTATAATTATCTGAGTAAATGCAAAGAGGCTCGAAGATAATTAGTTAATTTGGAAATCACATACTTTTCCACATCACTAATCATCTTGACATCAACATATTTACTGCTCAAGCCTGGCTTTCTGTTTGAAAGGATGTATATATGTTTCTTTAATTTGCATCTCTTTCTGATTGTAGAGGAAACACAATGCATAGTTAACATTTTACTTCTCGTGGTTCTTATTTGTTTTGAATTGTTTCTTGTAGTGGGGTAGATACAGTTAGAGGTCACATCATATTTCAAATGCTTTGAAATTTAATTCCAGTTATTAGTATTCATTCTAAATTCACAAACGCAAGTCCAAAAATAGTTCTGAGATACTATGAGATGATAAAGAATAAAGGAAACTAATTAAGAGGTTCAGTCTAAATTCTCGTCAGAGGAGATTGAGCCTAAAAGCCTGAATAAAGGGAAGTGAGATTGAATAATCGGTCCTTGTTTCTAGCTCACTGGGTTGGCATAATGAGGGCAATCACTCCCAAAATGTGATGTGTGTGTGTGTGTATTTATGTGTTTGAATACCTTCTTGGTTAAGGATTATGTGTTTGAATTCCTTCTTGGTTAACCTTCCTTCCTGGGTACCATTAAAGCAGGGACCAGACACTGAGAAACCTATCCAGTCATTCTGAGCCAGCAAAATGGTGCTTATCTTGGGGAAGAGGAATGGAGACTAGAAAGCAGTTGTCATCTCTACCTGATCACACATACAAAATGTTACATTTGGTTTCCTAAGAATGATGGAAGAAAGGTGCCATTTAAATCCATTGCAGTCTATTATATTCAAGGTGATGTTGCAGTGGACTCAGATGTTCTCACAACTCATGGGGAGAAGCGAGAGTGCTGAAAAACCCTCTCAGCACATAAACACGGGAAGCTTATGCTAGATCCATATGGATGCTGCAAGCATATCATCCCATGCCTAAACAGTAATTAGAAACCAAAGTGTTTTAGAATCAAGTTTGTAGAAAATTCACCCTGGGTTGAACATTCAACATTGACCAAGCGCAAATTTCCTCTGGCCACAATGCAACGCAGGCTATTGAAGATGCTCTCAGGAAATAAGCCAGTTAATCAGGCTAAGGGAAGGCACTATACCCAGGTGCTGCTAGATGCAGGACCTCTCCTTCACTCAGTTTGCCAATATATCCACATTAGGAAAACGATTGTGTGCGATGTGCCAGGGAACAGGAGGAACAAGACAACGATAGATTGGGATGAGAGTTCTTGGCATGAGGGAAGAGGAGGATTAATGATTTGAATGTACTTGGTTTATTTTTATTGAACCTAGAAGAGCTGCAACATCTGGATCCAGGTCCCAACTGCCTTAAAGCATGGGGGCAGATAGACGAAGGAAGATCTGGGGTGCAAGGGGTACATGACACAATATACTGCAATGGAATTAAGTTGCTTCTTTCTTCCATAATGTATAGGAAACCAAATGTAACACTTGGTACGTGTGATCAGGTAGGGATGAAATATCTTTCTATAATGTATAAACCAATCAGCCTGGTTTTCCTTGAGGATGGGGATGGATGCCAGGCCCAGGTACTCATCAGTGCTGACCCTGGGTTGTTTTGAAGGGATACCTCAATGGTTAGGGCACTAGTTTATGGATTGGGAGACCTGGATTCAAGTTCCTCATCTGTCTCAGACTTCCTGGGTGTCAGGGATAAGGCAGTAAGGTAATCCTGCTTTCTTGTGTACCACTGGTTACAGTATCATTCCCAGTGCATTTGAAATCCCAATAGATTGAGGTGACTCACTCCCAGTGCATCTGAATTCCTTATCTTGTCTAGCTTTACAATCTTGCGCTCTGCTTAGGAAGCACATTGCGCTGATGAGTTGCAAAGACAATCCTACTGAGTCATTCTCAGTCAAAAAGCTAAATCCATGGGTCTGAGATGCCTTGAAGCCTTTGAAAATCTGGGCCTTAGTGATGTCTGAGCTTAACTCCCATTTTGACAATTGACTCATTTGGGTCAATGAAAGAGGCCCCTACATCACTGAGGCCACTTTGAAAATGTTACCTAATATCTGCCTCAGCAGTGATGTGAAGGAAAATACCAAATACCAAGGTGAGAGCCAAGAGAACCTACAGGATTTACCAACAAGGCTATTTCCATTTGATACTGAGGCTATAAAGAGAGCTAAGGAAAACCTTTAAGGAACAAGGAATTGGAACAACTTCTATTTTATTTCCTGATAGAACAAGAAGTTGATCCTTTCCAGAGACAGGGAACCTGGAACTCTTAGTTGTGGTCAATGAGGATAATTTATGATCCTTGGATCATGACAAGAGCAAATATCCTGATCTGGAACATTGATCAGTTATCCGTGTTTTCAGCACTTTGATCATTAATAAGGTTCAAGGAGAAAGTATATCATTCCTAGTGGACATTTGATTTTTATTAAGAAAGGATGCAGGTATGCAGCTAGAAATTATTACGCCTAGGAATACAATACAGTGGGGCAGTGGGTTAAGTTATTAACAGCATCAGTCAGTAGAAACACAGCAGGGAATGTCATGGCACAATGGTTAAGGTGCTTTGGTACACATCCAGAGGTATACAGCTAAACCTTGTTCTGGTCTTGAAAGAAAAGGCTGACTCTACTCAGTGCAGCTGAAAATGCATACCTGCTCATTTGGGTCAAGGAGGCAAAGGTGGCTAAACATAATGGCAGCTATGTTTCCCCCTTGTATACTATTCATGACAGAAACAGGTCTGCCTTAACCACACTGGCCAAGACTAACCACCTAGGCTCAGGTAGATCATTGGATTTGAAGCACCACTAGGTGGAAGAAGATGCCTTCAGACAGCTTTTTGGAAAACAAAGTCTCCTTTTGAGTATTTCAAGTAAGTAATAGCCAAGTACCACATCTTCAGCTGGCGTGAATCCGAGTATCTCCCTCATCTCACTTTTTAAACTGAGATCAATACTAGCCATAGCAAATCCATGCTCTGTAGTTGAATCTCTGATGCTTGCATCAATGTGGATTTTCTTTGAGATTAATCCATCGTTGCATCAACAGCAACAACTGCCAGCAACCTGCTTGGTTCTGATGAATGAAATGCAGTGTGTGCTCTCAAATCCAAAGTTTTTCAAGTTCTTAAGACTGGTTTCATTCATGCATGCCACGTCTGAGTGAAATCCTGCCGGAATCCCCTCCCCCACTGAACCAGAAGTAGCATGGAGCCATGTTTTCAACATAGATCACCTAATCTGTGTCTGTATAATGCTTCCACAATCCACTGTGCAAGACACACTTGCATTCATATCTATCTGTCACCATCTGTGTCTACATCAAATGTAATAGTTTTGTGCATATGTTTTGGTTTATATGCACAAATACTAGCTTTGCTGGTCCAACATTAAGTACCAGTTTTGAAAACACAGTCATTAAGAAAAGACACAGGAAATAAAAAAAAATATATAAAGATTTGATCAGCAGCTGTACTTTTTGGTTACTCTCTGGGTGCATCTACATGTGCATATTAATGTGAAGCAATAAACTCCGGAGTTTATTGTTCCAGGCATGCCATTTGCATGTGCGTCCAGGACCGCAGCACTTTGAGCCAAGTCACAGCAGCCCCAGCTAGCAGGGGGTCCTGGGGGTGAGCCTGCCAGTCCAGAGCTGCTCCCTCCAGCTCAACATGCTGCAGAGAGGCTGGCTAGGGCACAAGGGTGCTCCAGTGTGGGAAAAGCTGGCAAACAGCCCCCGCACTGAAGCACCCTTGTGCCCCAGCCAGCTGGGGCAGTCTCTCAGTGTCTACATATGCACTGCAGTGGATTAAAAAAACCCTCTGATACAAGTACTATCCTGCTGCAGAGTAAATTAGTTTACTCCAGCCTAATAAGGGTGCACATGTAGATGCATAATGTTACTGCACAGCTAATTAGTTTAATGCGCAGTAAACATTTCATGCAGATGCATCCTCTGTAAATAAAGATTCTCAGTCTCTTGAGCTTCTCCCATTGCTTGGGAGAACAATGTATTATGACCCCCAAGCCATACAACTCTTTCTTATTTTATTATAATTTCAAAATTCAGGCAAAGATCTTAGGCTTGTGACTGAAGCTAGGTACATTTGTACAGGACCTTTTCTTTGTCCAAAAATGATATTTCACCAAAACCATTTCTCCATTAACATTTTTGGTTCTGAATACACTGGCTTGTGACAAAAAAAAAAAAGAAAAGCTCACTTTTGGGGGCTTTAAAACAAGACATAAAACTTTTATTTAAACAAAATAAAACTTTTTTGGTTTTAAGTTACTAAAAATTGTACCTTTGAGGCTTGGATTCCTGTCCCCATAGAAGGGGTCAGTTTTTCAACAAACTATTGAAAATTTAGTAGAGAACATAAATCCTGACTATTTCTGATTTTGACACTCCTAGTTTTTGCAGAATAAGTGTTGGGATCGTCTTTTGTTCTTCCTTCCTTCTTTTTTATTTATTTTATTTTATTTTATTTTATTTTATTTTATTTATTTATTTTTTGGTGGATTCTTGTCCATTTTGACATTCCTAGTTTTTGCAGGATAAGTGTTGGGATCATCTTTTGTTCTTCCTTCCTTCTTATTTATTTTATTTTATGTTATTTTATTTTATTTTATTTTATTTACTTATTTTTTGGTGGATTCTTGTCCAGACTTGTGAGGTTGGTGAGAAGCTTACTAAAATTAGATGGTCTTTGTTGACACACTATGTGAAAATATGTCTATTAGAATTAAATTAAAGAACCCACTTTAATGGCTGAATCAAGTAGCCAGCAAGTGCTTGATTGTGGTGGCCAATGTAGAACCATGGCCACCTATATAAGCAGAGCAGTTCATTGCAGGCAGACAGGCAGCCACATTGCCTGGCTCAACTACGGAGTAGAACATCTGCAGGTGGGATCAGGAAGCTCTTGGTCCTAGGCATGACCTAAAACTGCACCCTGCTGGGAGTGGGTGGCCTGGTGGGGCTCCCAGTGGTGCGGGAGCACCCAGGAAATATCAGGCCAGTTACCACCCTGGTGGAAGGTGGGCCAGGGCACTTCAATAACCCCTAGCCCCCACATCACTGTGGGTAGAAGTTGGGGCCAGGCACGGCTATGGCCACCTGAGCCTCCACCAGGGAGGGAAGTCCTATAGTCCAAGTGAAGGGGTATATGTGTTCACGTATATGTGGGTTCATTAGAGGCAGGTCCTGTCAGACCAGCCTGGTGGCCTTCTACAACCAGGTCACAAAATCCTTAGATGCAGGGGTAGCGGTGGACATAGTCTTTCTGGACTTTGGGAAGGCCCTCGACACTGTCTCTCACCCCATTCTCATTAAGAAAACTAGGGGACTCTGGTGTCAACACCTACACAATCAAAAGGGTCACTAAGTGGCTGGAGGGCCGCACCCAGAGAGTGGTGGTAGATGGGTCATTTTCGACCTGGAGGGATGTGGACAGTGGGGTGCCCCAGGGCTCGGTCCTCAGGCCTGCAGAGTTCAACATCTTCATCAGCGACTTGGGCGAGGGGGTAAAAAGCACCCCTTTGAAATTCACAGATGACACTAAGATGCGAGGGGAAGTGGGCATGCTAGAAGGGAGGAATAGGCTGCAATCGGACCTAGACAGGTTACAGGGGTGGGAGGATGAGAACAGGATGGGTTTCAACACTGACAAGTGCAAGGTGCTGCACCTGGGGAGGAAGAACCAGCAGCATAACTACAGGCTGGGGAACTCCCTTCTCATCAGTGCAGAGGCAGAAAAGGATCTTGGAGTCATTATTGATGGCAAAATGAACATGGGCTGACAGTGTGGGGACACGGTCAAGAAGGCCAACTGCACCTTGTCGTGCATCCACAGATGCATCTCAAGCAGGTCCAAGGAGGTGATCCTCCCCCTCTATGCGACACTGGTCAGGCCTCAGTTGGAGTACTGCATCCAGTTCTGGGCACTGCACTTCAGGAGGGATGTGGACAACATGGAGAGGGTCCAGAGGAGGGCCACCTGCATAAGCAGGGGTCAGCAGGGCAGGCCCTATGAGGAGAGGCCTTAGCCTGTTCAGCCTCCACAAGAGAAGGCTGAGGGGGGATCTAGTGGCCATTTACAAACTAGTTTGAGGGGACCAGCAGGCATTGGGGGAGTCCCTATTCCCCCAAGTGCTACCAGGAGTGACTAGAAATAATGGTCACAAGCTGGCAGAGGGTAGATTCAGGCTAGACATCAGGAGGCGCTACTTCACAGTCAGGGAAGCTAGGATCTGGAACCAACTTCTAAGAGAAGTGGTGCTGGCTCCTACCCTGGGGGTCTTTAAGAAGAGGCTAGATGAACACCTAGCTGGGGTCGTTTGAACCCAGTACTCTTTCCTGCCAGGGCAGGGGTCAGACTTGATGATCTGCTCAGGTCCTTTCTGACCTTACCAACTATGAAACTATGTGGAGCCCCAGTAAGGGTATGCCCCAGTGAAAGGGGTAGAGATGTGGAGCCCCAGTGAGGGAGGAACCAGAGGGCTGGGGGCTCAGTGTGTGTGTAGATTTGTGTAGAGTTGCCCCAGGAGGGGCCAGGGCAAGCTTGGCCCAGGCTGGGGAATTGGCTGGCCACTACCCCAGTGAGGGTCTCAGGAGAGGCCCAAAAGACAGTATGTCTGCCACCCAAGCTGTACACTAGATAAAACCTATGGCCTAAGGAGGCCGCTTTGAGAGGGAGCAGGGTGGTATAAGTTGTTGATGCATGAAAGAGACCCCGTGAGAGTGGGTGGAATGTGAGTGGCCCTAGTGAGAGGAGGACGGTATGAGTGTATGTATGAATGAGGCCTGATAATGAGAGCTAAGCTTGGTCTGGCTGTAGGCTGGATGCCATCTGCGTGTCACCTGGATGCCATCTGCGAGGCTTGGGCTGCAGTGTAGGAAGGATCAGAGCAGCAGATAGCACCCCCTGGCACTGGGGCAAGAATGGGCAGCCTCCCACCTAATTAGAACCAATTATGAAACAACAAGGTGTGGCAGGAAAGTGAGGTGGCTTTTAGCTTAGGAACAGTTGGGCGGGCCAATGGCAGACTGGCCTCGAGAAGGCCCCCTGTTGCACCATGTGACATTAACAGAGTGGAGCCCTATCAAACTCTTGAACTTATTCCTACTTCTATAATGCTTTGAGGTGAAGGTTCAGATTCCAATGTAGAGAGCAAATGTGGTTAGCGAGGCAGCGTGGCTCCTTTGAGACAACTAGTTCAAAAACACATTTTTTTGTAGGCAACAATCTCCCTTGTCAGACTATGGGCCATAGCAAACAAGATGATGAAGGACCAGGAAATGTTCGAAGGGGAACCTCGCATTGAATTTTTCTTCAGGATTATTTTTGCTTGGCTGAAATACACATAAGTGTCAGGACACCCACTGTGCTCATTATTATCCACTAAATCTCATCGTTCTGGTAATATAGCCACACTAGAATAATAGGAGTAATTGAAATGCAAATAGATCTGTGTATAGTAAGGAAAATATGTAATTCTTTAGATCAGATTGCTTTTCCTTCTCAGATGTTAGAAAGAACTGTTCTCACTGCCACAATTCCATTATCCATTGTTTATTAATCTACAATATCCACTGACTACATCACCGCATTTCACAGACACAAAAAAAACCCCATGCATAATAAAACTATTCCTTGGAAAAACACTCTATTTTATCACTTACTGAAGCACAGTCTGTCCTAGAACATAATGCATCTTGTGTGGCAGTCCGTTTAAAATAAAAATTAATCTTTTTTCAGAAGTTTCACAAGACATATCCAGAAGGTATTATAGTACAGCATGGCACTATTAGGCTGTGCATAAATGAAAGCTAATCTCTATTTGCACAGCTCAGTGGGATGTCTAGAGATGACATTCTGGTGGGAAGGTCCAGAAAAAATTATTTTTATCTCCTCAAATTTATCTCACTTAAACCTGATAGCCACTGTCTTTGACTCTAGCCAAGCTTAGTCTTATGGTAGACCTAAGGAGTGCACTGGGAATGGGAAAAATAAATGTTCTTAGAAATCAGAGAAGATTAGGTATGGAAGGGACCTTGGGAGGTCACATCTAGTCCAACCCCCTGCTCAAAGCAGGACTGACCCCAACTAGCTCACTCTGGCCAGGGCTTTGTTGAGCTGGGCCTTAAAAAACCTCCAAGGATGGTGATTCTACCACCTCTCTAACCTATTCCAGTGCTTCACCACCCTCCTAGTGACTTAATATCCAACCTAAACCTCCCTTGCTGAAACTTGAGCCCATTGCTCCTTGTTCTGTCATGTGCCACCACCCAGAACAGTCCAGCTCCATCCTCTTTGCAACCACTTTTGGGGTAGTTCTACACATCTGTGCTCCCCTTCTACTGTGGGTTGACTTGGATCACACTCGAGCTCTGGAGCAAATCCTGGAGCTGACAAAAGTGATTCCTGGACCTGGTAGGCTGCAAGGTCAAAAAGAGCATTACTTAGGTTCAGTTTATCCCCACTTACACCAAGGAGTACCACAGTCCATAAACAGCCCCATTGATCTCTGTGGCTGTATTTGTAGAGAAAAGCATGGCTCTTCTGGGAGCAAAGGAGGCAGAATCAGGTCTTGAGTGATTTTATTCCTGGCTTTGTTAAAAAGACAATGTCAGTGTAAATTTGGCCCTGTGTGGCTCCTAGTTGTACTTGTAATTATATCCAAGTAACAACAAGGTGGGAGAGGGTTTTCGCCTTCAAAGAGTGATAGCGCTAGCTACCCTGGCAGATAAGCTTTATGCATGTGATGGGGGCTCCTGGACTGTATGAGAAATATGGCATATAGGACCCCACACAAACAATAAGAAAGCCAGGGCAGGATGATAAATGCACCAGCCATGTAAAAGATCCCAAGCACCTGAGCACAGAGCACTACCAAGACCATCTCAATGGACCATCAAGGAACATAAGGCTACTTGAGAAGAAGACCACGTGAAAGGAGCACATGACAAGTCCAGCAATGCTAGAAGGGAGGGCTTGCCTGTATAGATAGAGATCTTGTCTACATTCAACTTGTGCAAGTCAGAGGTGTGTTCTACTTCATTCTGCAGAACCACGTAGCTCTCCTGTTCATTTAAACTGGAAACACTTAAATACGTTCAGAGATGGATTCTCAGTTACCCATGAGGCATGCGTCTTTCATTAAATTGGGAATTTTAACCTGTGCTAAGATGGTTCCTTCATCTTAGAATGCTACTCTTTCCTTATGGCCTACAGCAGCAGGAACCATGACTTGAGTAGATCGACATATATGCAAACAACTGTTACCTCCTTCATAAATAAGCTGATGGTTAGAAGACTCACCCAGTTCATAGGAAACCCAGATTCTAGGCCCCTGGCACCCAGCATTCCTGTTTATCCATGGCAGCGCTATATCTGAGTATGCACAGTTGGATAGAGTTAACTGAATAGGGTGAACATGTAGTTGCGTGGGGCATTTAGGCATGTAAGCATGATTCGGGCTGTTGCACAGTGTCGTTGTATGGCTTAGACACCAAAAAGCTGTGTGTTAGTGACCTGTTTCCCCGTCTTAGTAGTGAGATGGAAATCTGCCATACCGGACTGTTCGGACTCTTGTCTTTAGAGATTCTGAGTTGGTTTTCAAAGACACTGCTGGGACGTTTTGGGCTGTTCAGTGACTTAGGGACTGAGGATTTAGCCAAATGAGGCACATTTGCAAATCCCAGGCACTGATTCTCTTGAAGGACTGTGCCAATTTTGCTCATAATGAAGGAAATGTGTTTAAATTACCTAAACTCTTAGGAAATCTCAGTCCCCGATTCTTTCATTTTTAATAAGTTCTGGGTTAAGAAATGCATAGGGATGTAAAGCACTTTTTCCCAATATATGATTTTATATTAATAGTCGTCCTTTAGGAATGTTAAAGCTAATTCTGAAATATTTGAAGCTACTTAGTACATTTTAAGTACTTTACAACGTGTCATGAATATTTACAATTTTCCTTAAAAGCTACATTATTCAGTAAATTCAATTAGTTTTTTATTACATGAAATTACCATTAATTATTAAGCATGGCTGGAGCTCCTAAAGATAGGCTGTTTGAGTTAACCTTCACTGGAATGTAAGAAATAATGCATGTTCTTATATATTATCTGTACTGTCTCATGAATAATGTAATAAAAGTGACTCATAATAACTTACGTAGGCCATAAAACGTCAGAATGCAAATAGTGTATGAATATTCATTTGTGTCACGGAGCTACAAGAAGGCTTTTTGTTGTTTTTTACACCTCACACAACTATAACAAAAGTTTTGCAAACAGAATACAATTTACCATGAAATAACGGTATGTGGGATAGGCTGAAATACTTGCCGCAAAACTTATTTACTTGTCAATGACAGGGAAAATAATTTTGCCCAAATGAATTGTCTGCAATGTGTCTAGCCAGATTATGATGAGGGTTTACCAATATATACAAGCTTATAAGAATGAATCAGATAGCAAATCAAAGCACATCAAGATAAACCCCATTTCTTAATATTGCTAGTGGTTGCTTATCCTCATTCTGCAATTTCATTTCAACCCTCTTCATAAAGAAAACCAGGCACAGAGCTGTGCTAATGATCATTCTTAATGTTAACAATTAATATTTTTGGCTGACAAAATCTAGACAGTGTCCCCCATTTGACAGGGAGCCATGATGATCTTATTAGATGCACAATCTATCATTTTGAGTGGATTCATTATGTTTTGGTTGTTATGTTTCTGGTGACTGGTGAGAGCTAGGCTGAGTCTCATCTCAGCCACAGACTTCTAATCTGATCTTGGTCAAGTTTCTTAAGGTGTGATTCATTAAAATCATTAGTTTCCAATTGGCTTTGTTACATCAGGCCTTAAATCCCTTCATGGCTCAGTTCCATATCTGTAAAATGGGTGGAATATTTTTTTCCTCCTACCCATTTCTCCCTCTTGTTTACTTAGGATGCAACCCAGGAGACACTTCTGCTTGTGTTGAATTTGAAATGCCATAAGTAGTCCATCACATACAAAGCTAAACACAAAAATACATATGTACAAGAAAGGGATTTTTGATTGTAAGCTTATAGAGGCAGGAGCACAAACATACCATATATTTTCACAATGCGTAGCATAATGGAGTCCCGTCCATCTGACTTCGCAAGCACCTACACTGAAATGTCCCAGTTTACGCACCTTCTCCGATGAGGATGATTCAAGTTGACGGGGTCTTGTGCTTAGGATTCCTGTACAGGGAACAGGAGTGATTGTGTGTTGAGCCAGGATACAGCTACAGGTGACCCATAGGAAATGCTAGGCACTGAGTGTGCCTCGACTGCCAGTCCTCTAAGCTTAAGTGTCTCATTCAGGGCTTTGAGGAAGGCATCTCATCATTTCAAGATCAAAAGCTTCCATAATTTCTAGGAATCCAGGGCACCCAGAGAGAACACCTACCTCACTGCCAGCAGCACTGACCTACTACAGAGCACCTCCTCATTACAGGTTGAAGACCGATGACGATGCTGGTGTCCACTATTTGTACAACAGCTTCCTAGTTAAAATACCCTCCCAAGAAGCAGGGTGCCTGGGTTTTAGGCTGCTTCACATTCATATTGCCCACTTGAACCACTTACTCCGGGGAGTGCCCAAACCACAAGTCTATTATCCGTCCTGTCTGAGCTGGCGAACTGGGAAGACGGGAGTGTAGGAGTCATGGGATCAGGAGGAGAGCAAGCAGGAAGGAGTCCAATTCTGTAGCCCAGTAAGGAGGACACTCCCACTACCAGTGCTTTTGTGGTTTTAATTAATGGCAGTCTGTTAAATGGGTGGACCAGAACCAGTTCAACACTGAGAAGTGGAAAGTGCTTCATCTGGGGAGGAAAAATCTGCAACAAATGTACAGACTCGGTGGTGCTACACTAGCTAGCACCACAATCGAAACGGACCTGGGGGTCATAATTGAGCATAAAAAGAATATGAGCCGCCAGTGCGATGCTACAGTTAGCAGAGCAAACAATACGCTGGCATGCATCAACCGATGCGTCTCAAGTAAAACCAAGGAAGTTATTGCCCCGGTCTACTCGGCATTGGTGAGGCCACATCTGGAGTGCTGCGTCCGGTTCTGGGCGCCGCACTTCACGAAGGATGCGGAGAAGCTTGAGAGAGTCCAGAGAAGAGCCATCCATATGATTAGAGTCCTGAAGAGCAGGCTGACAGATATGGGACTGTTTGGCCTCGAAAAGAGAAGACTTTGGGAGGATTTGGTGGCAGCTTACCAATACATCAGGGGAGAGCATCGGGGGTAGGCAAAGAACTATTCACCAACGCGTCCCAGGGGAAAATCAGGAGCAATGGTCATAAACTCCTAGAAGAAAGTTTCAGACTGGATATAAGGAAAAACTTCTTCACAATTCATGTGACTAGACTCTGGAATAGTCCCCCAGCAGGGGTCTATCTTCAAAAGGAGACTGGACGCCCACCTTGCTGGGGTGATTTGACCCCCACAGTCTTTCCTGCCTGGAGAGCAGGGCTGGACCAAGGATCTCACGAGGTCCCTTCCAGCCCTAAACATCTGTGAATCTCTAAAATGAATTTAAGTACTAGAACCCTGTAATCCCCTCCCCAGGGACTGCCCTCTTTCCTGGGCTAGAGAGACACTCCCCCTTGCTTGTTCCCTGGATTTCCCTATATAGATCAATTTGAAACAGTTATGTTACCATCGTTTGCTTGCTTGGTTTTAGCCACATGAACAACCCAGAAAATTTCCTGTTGGGTTGACCCCCAGATGATATGGTTGACTTGAAACAATTTTTTTCTCTCCTTTTTCAGGGAGTTATTGACATGTTTTAATGCTTTCTTTTATAAATGAGGCTCAATTTCATAACAAAAATACTGGGGGGGGGGAGCAGGGGAAAAGGAATCAAAATGTCAAATGTCATTTAGAAAATGTCAAAACAAATCATTAAGATATTTTTAAAGCTCTCTTCTCACCCATTTTTGGACAAAACTATTTGTGGAATTTGCAGATCATTTTGCTTCCCCCTGAAATTGCTGGGGGGTGGGGGTGGGGGAGGAGAGCAGGCGGGAGGGAAAGTTCACCCAGCTTTAGCTGTAATCCAAATAATAAACTATAACAGTGCTCCTGAAATCCATTTGAAAATGCTAACAGTATTTTTAAAAGTTTAGGTAATTTTCGGGCATATGGAAAGATTCCAGGCAGAGCGTAATGGTCTTGCAGACCATGTGATCTCACAAGCTGCAGCAATGCAGAGTTTCCCTAGGATGTGAAGCAGTGCATCTCTACCTGCTGAGCAATCACACAAGTAGGAGGAGAGATCGTATCTCTTACTCTCCTTAGAGCTATGCAAGAGGCAAGGATTTTTTAGGGTGATATTTTTTTATTGGAGCAACAGTATAGTTGGGTTGGAGTTAGACAAGCTTTCAGATGAAAGACATTCTTTCTGCAGGTCACCTGGAGAACCGGAAGAAGAACAGCTTGCATTTGAAAACTTTCCAGCTACGCAGTTGGTCCAATAAAAGATATCACCCTAAGAAATCCTTGCCTCTCACATAATTCCCTTATCACGGCTACAACATCACTGTTACGCTACCACATCCTTCAAGTTAGCATTTGTGTTCATGGATAAGAACTTCCACCAGATGAAAATATGGATGATGATAATGACTTTTCTTCAGCTGGAAGACTCTTGAATATCCCCAGGGGCATCCCACTTTCAGGCCTGGTCTACATTTTTGGACTGCCACCTCTTGATCAACAGTAGCTGGGTCTCTTTGTGTGGACAGTGGAAGTTTTTCTGCTGCTTGAGTAATGCTAGCCCCCTCATATGGCAGACATTATGCCTACAGCAACCTTCTTCAGTTGGCAGATTGATGAGTTTTCCCAACACAGCCAGGTTGGCTGAAGGTGTGGGCTTTTCATGGCCCTTGCCAACACAGCTATGCTGACAGAATTTTACTTTTAGATGGACAGTAAAATGTGCTGCTTCTGGGAAATGAAGTAATTTAATCCTCCAAATATATGCTGATCAGTTGGTTACAGCCCAGCTGGCTCCAGACAACTTTGGACTTTAGTAAAAGTTACTTTCCAAGGACTTTTTTAGATTAAACTAAATAGCAGCCCTGCTTTCATTATGTGACTATTACTGTATTTTCTCACAAACATCATTCACCTTATTTCCCCAAAAGAGCCACCCTAAATTTGGGTGCATAAATGAAGCACGGAAGCTGGCTTTCTGCCTCGGGTAGAAGCACCCAGCTTTGATTCCTGCCTCACAGTGCAGCAGTTGTTGCATTACTATTCAGGCAGCTGAGGGAGTCAGTTGACTTAATAGCTCATTTGTTCTTGACTCCAAAGATGCTAAGGATCATCTCTCCTTTTTAATGATCTTGGTGTCCCACTAATTGGGCTAACTCTTAGGACAATTTTGTTACCTGCTAGCTGTTCCTGATCTCCAAAGATCCTGGTTCTCTCTGATTTAAAAAAAAAACAAAATCCCCAATTTTTGGTTTTAAAAAAGGAACCACATATCCACATTTTTCCATGATTAAAATAAAACACCACTATATATATATATATATATATATATATAGGCATTAGTGGTGTTTCATTTTAATCACGGCAAAATATGGATTTGGGTTTACTTTTTTTAAACCGAAAATTGTAGATTTTGTTTTTAAATCGGAGAAAATTGGGATCCCTGCTGATCTCTCTCTCTCTGTCTCTCCCTATTTCACAGCCCTGGAGACTTTATTTCTTTTCAAAATCAGAGACCCACCCATGGAGACCAGTTTTCAGCAACAGCTAGGACTTCAGCTTAAGTTAACCAGGAAAAGGAGGGTGAGCCAGCTCAATACTAGGCTCTCTCTCTGCTCTAAAAATCATCTTTCCTTCATTCTGTCTTTCAAAAACAAGGTGTGTGTTTTATTCTGGGGTATGTTATATGTGAGAAAATATTGCATCTTCTCTGCATTGAATAAATTAGCCAGATCCCCCACCCTGCGCTAGTATTGTCTATAGTCAAAAATGAAATCTAGTAGCTGGATTGATATTCTTTATATTGCTGAAGTGTTCATTGACTTCAAAAGGGATCTATGAAAGTATACAAATGCCTTCTCTTGTCTGTCAGCAAAGCCTGGACCATCATTTCATTTCCAATTCAGTAGAATATTTAAGAGCATATCTAAATCCTACTGGAGTAAACATGACTTAAACATAAGCATGAGTGAGATGATGAATAGGGATCAAACTAAGCATAACCTTAAACATGCACTTAAGTGCTCTGCTAATCTGGGGTTGACAAGCCTGATGCCTTTGTAAAGGATTATTTTAGCTAGATGCTGAAGCAAATGCTTGTTTTCATTCATAGACACATCTAGATCAGGCTCCACACACAGTGTTGAATCAAGTCCTTGATTGATGAAAGGTCTGATCAAAGATGGCAAGTCCTACACTATTGTTATTTATACAGAATAAATGTGAACTTTTGTCCATCACTCAAACTAAAAGTGATTCAGACCTATCCCTGGGGCAAGCAGTCTTTATATTTTTCATTTATTTTCACTTACCCCTATACTTTCCAGTGGCATAACATAATTCCCCATATTAAATCTTTCCCAGGAGACTTTGGCTGATAGTACTAACATTAAAATAATAATAAAAAAAAGGCATGGAATTGATAAAGAGCAGAAATAACTCCAGACATTGTTTTTTTCTCTCATCTAGAGGGTACCCCTTCCAGCAAAGGGATAGCAGGCTTATTTTCGCCTGAAAATAACTGGTATAACTCAAGGTTTATCCCTATCTTGACTTCTGCTCATGTGCAAACATCTCCAGCTTGAGTGAAGAGACTGCATATATTTTTTACAAATAGTTGAGCTTTCTCTGACTGGCCAAACACAACCCTATTTGAGTGGTTACCCTTGCGGGTGTGCGCTCTTGCTCTGCCCAGTTGCAGGATACAAATGGGACATAGGCAGGATCTCAGTGTCTAACTGCTCAAGCCAGGGCAGTTCTAGATAGGTGCAAGAAGGCACAACTATAGAGTACACAAAGAAATGTATGGTCAAAAAGGATGGCAACTAATTAAGATATCTCCAAGGTTAAGCAAATGCTGAGCATGAAATCTGGTGGGGGAGAGGGGGAATCATGATTTTGCCTAAATTCTCTTAAGTATATCCATGAACATATCCAGGGGGTGCAGTGATGCCATTGCACACCCCTTTGAATCCTGCTCCACCCAACCTTTAAAACCAGCTGCCTGGGAGGGGTAGCCACATGTCTATTCAGACAGGGTGCATCTACATGTGCAATTAATGTGAATGAATAAACTCGGACCCAGTTTGCGCCAGAGTTTATTGCTCCTAGGTGTGCTGTTTGCATGTGCGCCTGGGACTGTAGCATGCTGAGCTGGGTCGGAGCAGCCCCGGCTGGCAGGGGGCCCTAGGGGTCAGTCTGGCTACCCGGGGTTGCTCCTGCCCAGCTCAACGTGCTGTGGAAGGGCTGGCTGAGACACGAGGGTACTCGAGTGTGGTGCTAGCCAGCAGGCAGCCCCTGAACTGAAGCACCCTCATGCCCCAGCCAGCCCTGTCAGCATCTACATGTGTTGGGGTAAATAACTCCACCCTAGGATAGCTCTTGAGCCTGACAGTACTATCCTACAGCAGAGCTAATTAGTTTACTCCACCCTAATAGCACTGCATGTGTAAATGGTGATGTTCTACTGCACAGCTAATCAGATAGCTCCACAATAAACGTCTCATCTAGATGTGTTCACAGTGCTGAAGCAATCAGTAGGGCTGTGCAAAGCTTCGGTCCCTGATTTGATTCAGTGGCGATTCGGCCCAATTCAATGGCCAAATCTCTGAATCCAAATTGAATCAGAGGACCCTTTAATCTCTCTGAATCGAATTGGAACCCTCCAAATTGATTCGGAGAGATTTGGAAAGATTCAGAGATTTAGACATAGATGCAGATTTAAATGCTTTTTCTACATACCTATAGGTAGCAGGTGGCTCTAGCTAGTAGGTGGCTCTGTGGCACAATGGATAGCACATTGGATTTGAAGGGATTGAAGGTCCTGGGTTTAAGTCCTGATGGAGTCATGCTTTTCTCTTCCTCGGGTCACTTGATCCCAGCTGACTTCCTGCCTATGGTGGTGGGGGCTGGACCCAATGATCTCATGAGGTCCCTTCCAGCCATAATTTCTATGAAATCTATGGATGCTATGATGCTGGGGTGCATGGAGTGATGCACTTCTGGGTTCACCACCAAGCATGTGAAGGGCCTCCCCCGCACTCCTGTGGGATGTTCCATGCGCGCAAGCATCACAGCATTCACAAGCCGTGCTGGTACCTCGAGGTATGTAGAAAAAAACATTTAAAGCCATGTCTATGTCTGAATTGCTGATTCTCTGAATCAGCATTGAAACTTCACATTCAGATTTGGCCGAATTGAATCAGGGACAGTGATCCGAATCAACAAATTGAATCACTGTCCTTGATTCGGGCTGAATCTGAATCCAAATCAAATAGGGCCCACTTCGCACACCCCTAGCAGCCAGTTGAATGTATGATGCATTGTCCTCTCCCAGATTCCTGCTAATCTCTCTCCACTCCATGGGTGTTAATGACCTTCTATTCATTTAAATGATCCTGATGTTCCACTATTCTAACTATCCTTTCTTCTGTAATGTTGCTGTCTGTTAGCCATTCCTGGTAATGTCTCTCTTCTATTTCACAGCCCTGCAGACTGTTTTTAGCTAGAGCTAAAAACCTTAACTTAGGTGTGGTAATATTAATTCATGTGTAGAAATGACTGACACTGAAGAATTGGAGGCACTGTCAAGACCCTCAAGAAGGCTAGCTTTTGTTTTATGGTCCTGAATAAGAGAAGCACATTTAACTATCGTGACTACAGGACTAATGGCAATCTCTTTTGACTATTTTTGCCTAGTATGTCGCAAGGTTTTTTTAAGCTTTATATATCATCTAGCAAATTAGTTCACATTCCAATAGTTATTTTTGTTTTTGTTATGATCTTAAGCTGAATGCAATAGTGCTAGCCCCCTACCATTTTTGTAAAGCATCTAGTTTCTCTTTAACTGGAGAAAACTATGTGCTGAGTTATTTGTGATGATGTGCCCCACTTTTCAAAAGTCCTAGATCCACCCATGAGTTGACCTAGAAGCCCTTTTTTGTATTTGATTCTAAATGACCTATATGAAGTCAGGCAATTCAGGGCAGGATCAGAACTTGGGACATTCTAGGTGTGTCTAATCATGAGATTTACTGCACATTAGACTAATCTAAGGCACAGTAAAACATCACCGTCTGCACATACATGGCAATTACTTCACTGTAGATTGGGGTAAAAATGCTGTTTGCTAGTACCGACAGAATCAGGTACTAGCCAACGGCTCTTTACATTAATGTGTCCGAATGCATGTGTACACACTGACTTAGGAGCAAATTACTCCTGGTCATCTCAGGCAGCAGGGGGCAACAACTGCTGCTCAGCTTAGGGGTTTGCCTTCCTCACCACCTGGAGCCCAGGACTGACCTCCTGTGTCCCCTGCCAGCCCAAGGCTGCCCCTAGAGCCCCTACCAGCCCAAGGCTGATTTCCTCCCCTGCCCCCACCTTGCCTTCTACCAACTCAGGGATGCTCCTGTGCCTCCAGTCAGCCCAAGGCTGGCACTTGGGCACCTGCGGCCAGAGCCTGGAGCTCCCTCTGGCTGGTGCAGGGAGGCAGAGCAGGGCAGGAGCAGACCTGGACTAGGCTGTTCCTGTCGGCTCAGTTTGCTCTTGACCTAGGCGCATGCGTAGACACAGTAAATTCAGGCACATTAATTGCACATGTATACACAACCTTTTGCTCTCAGTTACTTGCTCTAGCCTCTAGAAAACAATGCCCGTCTCTCCAAAGTTTAATCTGGATTGGCACCAATTAAATCCCTCCCTTAACATAAACTTGCTATCGTTTTGCTACAGTTTACCTTGCTCTACCCAGATTTATGTATGCTCAGGGTGAAGAGCATAATAAAATGTCTAGCTTTGCATTCAGGCATTCATTCTGGTTTGATTCTTATTTATTCACTGCATTTAAAGATTGGTCACAAGGAAGCTAAGAGCAGGGAGGAGTGCGATGGTGAATCCATGCATGACACACTTATTAAGAGAGACTTTCTGAATTAAGAACCAGAGATTTTTAAATTGTGATAGCTGCCTAATAAAAATTAGTCTTAAAGTTACATTTGTTCTTTTATCCAGTCACAAGCTCTGCTGGAAATAGACATGTAGAATTTCGTCTCGTAGGGGATCAGCCGCTCAAGGGGGGAAACGACTCAGGCTTTGGTCTGTATAGTTTACACAATTCATAAGAACAGGTCTGTAAAATAAACACAATAAAGCAAATAAGTTGGTATCTTAGCCGATCAAGAAGTCATGTAGACAAAAAGCCAAGAGACCCTTTCTAACACCTCAAACAAATTAGGGATGCTTTATCTGTGTGGAGGACAGGAAGGCAGGTCATTTGCATTTTAGGGGGCACCTCTCTGAAATATAAATATAAGCATGGCAATTTGCTGGGCATGAAAGGACCAACAGGCCCCTTTACAAATACCAAAAGCCCATGAGTGTGTAACTGAGAGAGAATATGCTCCTAATGCCGTGGGTCCTAGAAAACCACCAATATGGAGCCTAGGACTGGAACTTCAGTCAGCATGCCCCATTCCCTGCAGTTGCTACCCCCTCCTATCCGATAAGAGACTGGCATCATTTGGCATCCTGACACCTGTGATTTTAAATCTGTGGAGTTGAAGTCAGGGTCCTAGGTTAAGGACTATGGTTCCTGATACAGTGCAAAGGGAGGGTTGGGCATCTCATAATGCAGCTAAACAGCCATCCTGCTGTTTAGGGAAGATGCCTACAATTGAGCAGGCTGCATAGGAAATGCTGAGGACAAGGGTGAGCCCTGAATCCTGGGGAGGCCTTCATTCTCTTAGAATTTCAGATAGGAGCCTATATCTTCTTTCTAAGCAAGTGAGTAGGAAAGTCTCAAACAGTGTCCTGACAATGGCCGTAGGGATGTGTTTGTTTTATATATAGCACAGGTTAAGCCATGTGCCCAGGAATGTGGGATGTGGGTTCAAAGATTTGCTCTGCTTCCAGGGTTTCAAACCCACTTTCTCTACCTCCTAGTTGAGAGCCCTAAATCAAGGGCTGTCCAACTTCTGACCAGCCAGGAGCATCATGTCCCATGTGGGACACCACACACCATGTGGACTCCCTCACTGCACCATGCACTTGGTGTCCCCTTGCTGCACCATGCACCCAGGTGATGGTTCAGGTCTCTACCATAGCATTATTATTAGTTCTTCTCGGACAGCACAAAGCATTTTGGAGAAAGGGAGACCACTATTTAATATTGTCTTCTGCACTGCTGAGCCAATGACAGTAAGCAAATGAATATAAAATCTAAAATGATATAAATCTAAAAGCATTCATTCTGAATTGGAAGTATGATTGAAAGGCACTTATACCATTGGCTACAGATAATTATTTGGGATAGCCCAAGGCAGTGTAATTGGGACTAATGTAGTGAAACGGAGATTGGCTGCATATCAGGGAAAAATCTGCCAGCTGCAAGATGTATCAACGTGTAGAAGACTCTCCATTAGGAAGTGGCGGGAAGGCAGCTGAAGCTTGTCAGTGATTTCAGATGGTACGTGGGGTCATTGGAATGAAGAAGTCAGATAAGATGGGTCAAGGTTACGGCAGAAATAGAAAAGAAGTTGGTCATATTGACTGTGCCTGGAATAAAAGCATTTCTTTGTCTGGGCAGAATCGCAGCAGCAGGATGTTTTGCCTGGTGAAAGCTAAGGAATCACCTGGCTCTGAATAGTTACTAAGTAAAGGTGTTCACATTGAGAGTCAGCTGTATGTGGGCATGCAGTCATGGAAGTGCTGTACCTCCCACGAGAGGAAACAGCTGTGGAGGGCCATGTAGTATGAGCTGGAAGCAGGAGATTCTCAACCTGTTTGAAGATGGGTAAGCATCAGTGCTTGAGTATCAGGTTGGTGGTCAATTAAAGTGGTAGGACCTCTTTTCTGAAGAGGAGAGGAGCAGGAGCTGAGAAGCAGGGCATTTTGCTAACGAGAAAGAGGGGGAAATGAATTAGGGCAACTGAGTCGTCTTCGTGCCGGTCTCTGAGCGTAGTGCTGTCAGGATGGGTGCGTTGAGTGGGCCCATTGAAACAGCTGATGACTCCCAGCCTCAGAATTCCTAATAGGAGTGGATGATACTTCCAATAAATTTGCTAGATGCATGTATTTTTACATGTTTTAAGGTAGTATTTGATTTTTAAGCTCAAAGGAAGGGGGAGAAGCAGGAGAGAGGAAATATACCTTTTAGGCATTTTTTTAGATATTTCCTCTAATGCCTGTTTGACGTTAAACAGTCTCAGGGCCAGGGACAGGAATTCAGGACTCCCCCTAGTCAGTTGAATGCCAAGACCACTAAGCTACAAAGTCAAGGTGTTTCTACTTCTTTTTCTGCCACCATATATCTCAAATTCTTTGAGGGAAGTAGTACATCTTCAGTAGCAGAGGTGGAGGACACCTCCTCATGTACAACCACTGTACAGTATTGCCTCGTCGTAAGAGCACTCTCTGGAGATATGGGTTTTCACCTCCTTCATACAGAAGAAGATGTGGCACCTGGGTTTCTCAGTTCCTGACAACTTCTCTAACCACAAAGGTATTATCCAGCTTTGTTTTGCCCTTAACTGCATTTTGTGCGAGAAGCATCATTGTCTTGGTGTGCATTAGCCATGTATGGAGAATACCTGGCATGTCGGCCTCCTTGGGGAATGTAGGTACTCCTCCACCTATGTTCTGAATGTCAGGTGGGAATGAGGCACCAACCTACACAGACTGGGGCAGTTCTGGGCATGCCCAGAAGCACAACCCTAGGCACCTCTGGATGTTTCCAGTCCAAGCAGAAGGTGCCAGGTGAATCTGCCCACCACCAAAGTTAGATGAAAACTTAGTTGTTTGTTTGCTGGTGCACAGTTTTGGACTTAAGTACCTCATTTCTAATGAAGTTCTATTTTGGAAGCCCCAGGGCGTGTCTACTGCCTACTCCACAGCAGCAGCATGCCTGATGAGGACCAGCAGAAGCATTTTCTGACTGTGCATCACCCACCCGTATCTGCAGGCACCTTCTCAACCCATAAGTACACCGGTGGGACCATTCCAGGCTCAGCCCTGGCAGCTCCTCTTAAGCACATCAGATGCAGAGGGCTGGAGAGATGCCTTAGCTCATAATTATCTCAGTTAATTTCTGTTTGAACTTTTTCATGACTTTGGAAGAAATAGTCAACATTGATTTAAATATTGCCAGTGACAGAGTATGCATCCTGGTGAATAGTTAGGTTTTCTAATTGTTAATTACCTTCATCGCTGATGATACCACTTTGTGCCCATAGCGTGGAAAAGTTTCACGCAGAGGTTAGATTTCAAACTGAATTTCCTTCCTGTTTTTTGCTTTGGCTCCACTACATGCATTGGTCATGTTCCTACCCTGCTGCTTAAGCTAAAGCTCTTGTTGACTGAAAAGGTACTTTAGTTTAAATAGGAGAGCAAAATTAAGGGCCATTATTCTTACATACTTTTGTTCTTAAATAAGCTATAAGGAATGTACATTTATAAGTGACTTTTATTATTCAATTATTTAAGGCAGTTGACTTTCTTACCATGCAGTTCTGGAACATTAATATAAATGCTTAAACATATTACCATCATTTAGTTATTCTGCTGATTATATCTCTATTTGCAGCATAATTCACCCTAAATCACATAAACAATGAAAACCTAATTGCAACTTTATTACATTATTAAATTGACTTGCTACATTACGGGCCATTCTTTATTGAAAACTAAACCTTTAGCCTGCTCTG
The DNA here is from genome assembly GCF_000455745.1 of Alligator sinensis. Classification (NCBI taxonomy): domain Eukaryota; kingdom Metazoa; phylum Chordata; order Crocodylia; family Alligatoridae; genus Alligator; species Alligator sinensis. Next base: position 1,016,038 of record NW_005842173.1, read on the forward strand.
GATGTCACAGTCTATTTCCCATTTGACAAGCTGAAGGCATATTTTTCTTTGCATGCAGCAGGATGGCTGAAAATGACTCATGGGCACAGGACCCTAAAGAAAATTCTCGCAGCAGATTTTTTTAAAAAGATTTTTTTATGTATCCGAACGTGAAGATAGTGGGTTTTTTAAAAAAGGTTTAAGAATATTGGACTAGATCAACAGAAAGATCTGGATGGTTAAGCGTTCAGCCCGAAACTGAGACCCTCGAAGATCATGGACCCTAAACCAAGACCCACCTCAGCTTCTGATTAACCCAGGAAGTACCAGAAGTCAGAAATTGCCCTACATTTTCCATGTTAACCTTTGCCAGGTGCTTAATGTTTAGTTTCTGGCTATGCCTGGAAGTGCCTCAGTCTTGAGAGACCTGAGTTTCTCTCTACCCTGCAGCTAAAGCCTTCACAGCTGTCCAAAAATGAGGTGTTCCTCTTCCTGTCTTGCCTGGGTGGCTCCATCCAGTAGGTGTTCTCAAAGCTTTGGCTCTTCACAATGTGGACTGGAGGTGGCATGCTTCACACTTGCACAATCACCCAATAGTTAGCACAGCTACCCAGGAAGGGGAAGACTGCATTCAACTTCTTGCTTTCCCTGAGCAGTTCAAGCCCATGTCTTTTATATGTGTACCCTAAGCATCAGACTCCAGACTATGCCAGGGTAGTAAGAAGGGGCTCACAACCTCTCCTGTTTTCAGAAAAGAATTAAAACTTCATTTGGTCAGAGATGGAGAGAGCGCGAGAATGTGCAATACTCTTGCCTAATATGTAGGACACTTATCTGGGATGGTGAAGTCCCTGCTCTCATGACTATTTCAGTAGTTACCTCCCGTGATTGTTTCTTATTAAATATATATATATATATAGTCATTACAGCAGGGGCTAGATCTCAGGATTCACCCTAGGAAAGTGACGGTTATGACTATCAGCCACAATCATGTCTATGCTCATGTCATCTCTCTGGCACAAAGAATTTTGCATTCTCTTTTGCCTACCAGCTTACAAGTTAACTGTGGCAGTGCTCATCATTGCAACATGAAAATATCTTTGTGTTTCCTGGCACCCGTCAGCCTCTCTAAGTACTTAAATATCTTCAAAAATTCATTCCAGTTGAATCACACTTCTCTAGACAACTGTGAAATGTCACTGTAGTCATAGACTTATAGAAAATGAGGGTTGGAAGGGACCTCAGGAGGTCACATCTAGTCCAGCTCCTGCTCAAAGCAGGACCATCCTCAACTAGATCATCCCAGCTAAGGCTTAGTCTACGCAGGTCTTAAATACCTCCAAGGATGGACATTCCACAACCTCTCTGGGTATCCTGTTCCAGTGTTTTACTACCCTCCTAGTGAGAAAATGCTTCCTAATATCTAACCTAAACTTCCCTTCCTGCAACTTGAGCCCATTGCTTCTTGTCCTATCACCTACCCCCACTAAGAACAGTCCAGCTCCATCCTCTTTTGAATCTCCCTTCAGGGAGTTGAGGGCTGCTATTAAATCTGCTCTCAGTCTTCTCTTCTCCAGACTAAATAAGCCCTGTTCCCTCAGCCTCTTCTCATAAGTCATGTGCCCCAGTCCCCTAACCATTTTCATGGTCCTCCAATGGACTGTCTCCAATTTGTCTACATCCTTTCTGTAGTGGGGGACCAAAGCTGGACACAAGACTCCAGATGTGGCCTCACCAGTGTTGAATAGAGGGGGATGATCACTTCCCTCAATCTGCTGGCAACACTCCTACTAACGCAGACCAGTATGCTGTTAGCCTTCTTGGCAACAAGGGCACACTGTTGACTCATATTGATTTTATTTTCCACTGTAACCCCCAGGTCCTTTCCTGCAGAGCTGCTGCTTAGCCAGTCAGTCCCCAGGCTTCCATACAGGAATCTCATCAAACAAAGAAACATTTGTTAAATAAATTCAGACAGTAACTTCTGTAGATATTTCCTACCATCATCATCTATCATCACTGCATGGACATAGCCAACACCATGTTGAATGCGATTGATCCAAGGCCTGCTGAAAGTCATTGCAGGCCTTTGTATTGACTTCAGTGAACTTTGAATCAAGCTCAATTTCATTATTTTAAATGAGTTAAATTAATGTCCTTAGATCTCTTCGCAGAGTGCTGAGAAGTCATCTTGTGAGCACATGCTCAAAACCCCAAGCAGAATATCATCAGTAAAATAATAAGCAGGTGACTTTACATTTACTGTTGATGAATGGATTTATTTATTAAGACCAGGATACTAATTTCCCATGAGGAGGAAGTTGTCATTAAAAATCTAAACTACAATTATCTACCCTGTCACTTAAACTCAAGCATAAGCCCCCCATGGATTAAATCAGTCTAACAACATCCGCTCTTGCTTTTCACTAAATAGGTTTAGTATTGGAAATATCTGTGACCTGATGACTGTCTCATCAGTAATGTTTTTAAAATATGATCCATCTCTTTTAATAATGTCATAAGAGAAATTATGGGAAACTAATAAAGATCCTGTTGCACGGGGAAAATGTCATGAAAACTGGTGGGTGTAATGTGACCCTTCATTTACAAGAGCTTTAAATTCTAAGTCAATAAAATTGATATGATTACAGTCCCTAACCAAAACACAAGCATGTCATTGCCCAAAGCAATGGCACATGCAGGGTTACTCAATTATTTGAACTATGTGAGTTGGAGGGTGTTCACCGGGTACCCTGTGGGCAGAGGGATATGCGTGACAGAGGGAGTGGGAAGGAAGGAGAGAAGTTAGAGAACCGTGACAGAGAAGGAAGATTCTGATGGTCTGCATGCACCATGTGTTTCCTCTTAAGTATAAAAAACAAAACTAGAGAAACATATTTTGAGTTGGGTCTTGGAAGAAGGAGGATTGAAGCTGTGAGCAAAGGAACCGTCTATGGTTACCTTCTTTTCCTCTGGTGTTCAACCAACAGGACTTTGTACTTTCTTTGTAAAGAATCAGAAGGGCTCAGGCACTCATCACATCAGCACCGGTGTAACTTCTGTTAGGTCTGTATACTCATGCCAGTTGCACCGGGGTCTAGGGCAGACAGCTCTCATTGGGTAGCCACAGCAATAGGGTCTATTACAGTTTCACCACCAAATGCTGGGGGACTTTGGGAATAGCTTGTTTACACAGAAGCAAGTGCCTACTGAGACAGAAGCTGACATGCGGCATCTATACCAATATCACCACAGTGGTGTGATTTTACCCCTAATTTTTCCAAGGGTGATTCTGCAATGGATTCTAGTACGTTACACCAGCATGAAGCTGTGCATCATATGTTTGCCCTTTCTTTAGAGTGGTGTAAATGAAGGTTAAACAGGTGTCCCTAGATCCAAAGGTACCTGACTTCACCATCCCATACCTCCTAACTAGAGCAATGTACATAACGCCAAACATTTGGCTGATTGTGGAATTTCCATCTCTGGACATTTTTAAGAGCAGGTTAGACAAACAGTTGTCTAGAACAGATTAGATAGGGATGAGCCTGCCTTGAGCAAGTTGGACTAGACGACCACCTGATAACCCTGCCAGTCCAACTTCTATGTGCTTTTCTGAACTGCTAAGGTCAAAGGAATAAAAAACATTATATATATTATTATTTCGTTCCCTTACGTACGCACTCCATACCCTATTTATTTGTTGCTTCCACTTGCCATGTGTCATTATAATCCTGTATGAACTTGTAGGGGACTGGCTTAGCTTTTGATAGCATGCTTATGCCTTTCTTTTACCCAACAGGTTCTTGATTCTTCTTTAGAGCTGTAAGTGATACTATAATAAGTAATGAACAACCTAGAAAATGAAGCAGAAGGCACAGGAAATCCATTACAGAATGATTTGTTAGCAGCCACTGGCACTGTTGGTCGGTTTGCCCACGGCAAGGGCTGGACTGAATGTAATAGGGCTGGACTTCAGAAGCAGCGATCCAAACTGCCAGATGGCTATCCCATTATAATGCCCATGGCCACCTCCAATTCTTAAGGGAACTTTGCTGTGTCCTCTACCCACTACTGCTGGTCCATAACATCTCTTTGAAGGGGAGGAAACAGAAGCTTTTCATGCTGAGCAGGATCTACCATATGGTCCCCAAGGTTTGGTCCAGATTTGCAGTGGCACTAAGACCATGCCATGCTACTCTAGCATGTAAACAGGTTTAAAGTGAGGGCAAATGCAATATTTTACCCATTTTAAGAGGCCTTTATTTTGTCCAAGTGGCCTTAAAGTAACTGAAAACAGGGGTCTCAATATGGAATAATTTACACGTCTTTATGGATCGGGAGTGAGTTATGCAGCCTTTGATCCAACTGAAGCCTAAATGCTGCCCCTCCAGCGGCGAGGTTTCAACTTTTGAATGTTGCAATGACTCAGCCCTCAGCTATTTCTATTAATGCAACAAGGCTTAGCCATGCCTGTCAAGCTTTCACAGGTTTAGCTCCTAATGGTGCCAGGGAATGGGTTTTACTTGCACAATCCACCCCAAAATCTCTGCAGAGCTGATATTTGCAGCAAGCACTCAGTTTTCTCTAGAGCCCTTGTCAGAACATATACGTCTTGCTCAGCTGCGGCACTTCTTGGATCAGAACTGATTTGCTAATTTTGTAATTAGCGCTAATGCCTTTCTGATTCGGGACGTTACGTTAATCAGATGGATTATGCTTGTTTAGAAGTGGAATTAGGAAAAGCAGAAAATGTTGTAGAGCTGGCACTTAATTTGCTTGCTGGAGAATCTGATCTGAATCTACATTCCCCCTTGATAGCTGGATTCAATTAGCTATTTAGCTATTTAGTGAAAATATCTTGGTGTGACTCACACGGGTGGGGGGGGGTGTAATTTATACAAGCAAATTTGTCATTTTTTTTTCTTGACTCAAACCCTGCAGTCTTCATTCAGCTAAAACACCCAAATGAATTCATCTAGACCCCAAACCAGCAAAAACGTTGCATACCTGCTTAAAATGATGTGCAGGCTTAATCCCATTGACTTCAGTGTGCTTCAAGTTAAGCAGGAGCTTCAGATTTTTGCTTTCTTGGGCCCTCACTAGTTGAGCTGGGAAAGAACTGAATAAAGCGTTCAGGAGCTATGATACAAGAGACCCTCCTGAACTGCTCCTCAGACTCTTAATAAGGGAAGGTTCATAGCAGTTGAAAGGTTTTATTGGTCTCCTTTAGTCATACTGGTACTACTTCCCTGTATAATCAATCCTGGCAGCCCCGCATTGCAAATACCTTTAAATGTCCTGCAATGCAGTGAGTGTATGTTAATACCTGCCATCCTCAATGCAATTAAAAGTCATGTCTGCATGGCCATGTGTTAGTGCTGCCTCCTCCCAAGAAAAATAGAAATTGCCAGACTGGATTAGAGCCTGGACCCCTATAGGCTGATATCCTGTTTCTGGTACTGGCCAGTACCAGCTGCTTCAGAGAGGGGTGTAAGATCCCTGAAGAGGAAGGTGAGGATAATCTGCCCCACATCACATTTCTTCCTGGTCTCTAACAGACGTTGGTTTCAACTTTGAAGCGTGAGTTTGAATATCCCTTTCTAAACATAATCAAGTTGGTTATCAGCTAATTATATGAACTGCCTTTTTGTGGTACCTATATATATATTCAATGTTTTTTCATGCTGGATTATTAGTTTTTTTTCAACAATGTCCTGTGACAGCAAGTTCCACACTTTTTTTCCCAGTGAAAAAGTAGTACCCCCTTCTTTTCTTACCCTCTTGTGACTTGATACATGTCATCTGGCTAGGCTTGGAGCTAGGCTATTCTCAGTGGTGGCAGATGACAGAACGACGAGCAATGGTCTCAAGTTGCAGCAAGGGAGGTTTAGGTTAGATAGTAGGAAGAATTTTCTCACCAGGAGGATAGTAAAACACTGGAACAAGTTACCCAGAGAGGTAGTGGAAGCTCCGTCTTCGGGGGTTTTCAAAACCCAGCTAGACAAAGCTTTGGCTGGGATGATCTAGTTGGGGCTGGTCCTGCTTGAGCAGGGGGTTGGACTAGATGTGACCTCCTGAGGTCCCTTCCAACCCTCATTTTCTGTGATTCTATGATCAGTGCAGGCAGTCATTGCATCCATGCACTTTCTTCTTCTTTGGTCTAAACAAAATGGTCAAAAACCCACAACATGACCCGCACATATTCCATAATGTTTGGACGATTGGAAGCACTGTGAGATGGTAATGCCAGGTTAATTTTTTCAGCCACTTTGTAAGAGGAGGGCTGATGCTTCAATTGAAAAAAAAATGGAGAGCTACTGGCATGGGGACCTGTGCTTTTCAGGGAGGAATCAGTGGTGGCCCTGCCTGCACAATGCTGAGTTCAGGGCTTGGAAGTGGCTGCATTCCCTTGAAGCCTTTGTTCTAGATCTAAATAATTTGTGGTCATGGGTGAAGAGCCTGGGACCAATCAATAGCTCTGGTGGTCAGGAGACAAAGATAGGCAAGTGCAACCTTAACTGTAGCGGAAGAGGAGCAAAGACAGCTGGTCCTCCCTTATACCAATCATTCTCCTACTAGATCCTAGCTACAACAGGCCTTCAGTGGATAGGAACAAGCCCATGGATGCCCTCCTCAATCTAGTGGGTGCAAAAAACAGCAATCTAGTGGGTCCAAAAAACAGTACTCTAGTCCTACCAGGGGACAGGGCCACAGAGGCACAGGAGGACACTTCATCGTCAAGCCAGGTGTCGAGCACAGGAAGTACCCAGGTAGGTGCCTTAGGAACAAGGAGGCAGCATGGACACCCACAGGAGGTCTTAAATGCCTTTACACTAATGCTAGAAGTATGGGGAATAAGCAGGAGGAGCTCGCCCTCCTGCTAGCTATCATAAATCCAGACATAGCAGGGCTCACAGAAACCTGGTGGGATTATACCCATGATTGGGCAGTAGATATGTACAGGCTGTACAGGTGGGGCAGAGCAGAGAGAAAAGGAGGGGGTGTAGCGCTCTACGTTAAGGAGCAATATATGTCCTCGATGAGCAAGATGGGGTCAGAAGAGGGGCTGGCTGAAGCACTATGGGTAAGAATACAAGAGGGTCATGTGGAAAAGGACTTAATGGTGGCTGTCAATTACAGACCGCCCAACCAGGGGGAAGAGCTGGACTGGGAATTTTTAGGACAGCTCGCGGAGGCTGTCAAGTCAAGAGATGTGGTAGTTATGGGTTACCTGAACTTCCCAGACACCTGCTGGGAAGAGCAGTTATCTAGGTCTGACTGCTCATGTAGATTCTTAGCCAAGATACAGGACCTCCACCTAACTCAGGAGGTGCACAGTCCCACCAGGGAAAATGCCCTGCTGGATCTGGTCCTTGCCACAACCAATGGCCTGGTGAGGGAATTGCAGGTTCTTGGCCACCTGGGCGATAGCAATCATTGCCTGCTGGAATTCACTATCCAGCACAGGGTGTCAAGGGATAGCAGTAAGGCAGAAGTCCTTGACTTCAGGAGGGCCAACTTCAATGAGTTAAGACTAGTACAAGAGGCATTGGAATCCCAAAGTTTTGGGGGGATGGGAGTCCAAAACGGGTGGTTGTTCCTCAAGGAGACGATCCTCCGAGCCCAAAGGAAGTCAGTCCCAGTGCATACCAAGGGGGATAAGAGGGCTAAAAAGCCCCCAATAGCAAGGGCATTCA
>NW_005842173.1:1023747-1048593 GCF_000455745.1 Alligator sinensis
ATCTGATAGAAGCAAGGGGATATTACCAAAAAGGATCACATCTCTGTTGCTCAAGGATGTAGGGTGGCTATTAGGAAGGCCAAGGCTAAGATCGAACTGGGGCTGGCGACCAGGATTAAGGTTAACAAAAAGTCCTTTTTCAAATACATGGGGAGCAAGAAGAAGGCACCGGGTAATGTAGGGCCCCTGCAGGACACGCTTGGCAATCTGATGATTGCTGCAAATGAAAAAGCAGACCTCTTTAACAAATTCTTTGCCTCCATTTTCCTCAGCAGGGACAGCGACATCTCCCTCACTGGGAGTATGGAAGGACTCAGGGGAGGCACCACCAGGCCCAAGGTTAGGGATGACCTAGTTAGGGAAGTTCTGGAGGGGCTGCATGTGTTCAAATCAGCAGGCCCAGATGCTCTTCATCCAAGGCTGCTGAGGGAATTGGCAGGGGTCATTGCAGGGCCCCTGGTATGGCTATATGAGTGCTCATGGAGTTCTGGTCAGGTGCCAGATGACTGGAAAAAGGCCAATGTGGTCCCCATTTACAAGAAAGGGAGAAATGAGGATGCAGGTAACTATAGGCCCGTCTGTCTTACCTCAGTCCTGGGGAAGATCTTTGAGAAAATTATCCAGGAGCACATCTGCGAGGGACTGGTAGGGGAAATCATGCTCAGGGGGAATCAACATGGGTACATTAAGGGAAGATCCTGTCAGACTAGCCTTATTCCTTTTATGATCAGGTCACAAGTTCTTGGACGAAGGCATGGTGGTGGATGTCATCTTCCTGTACTTTAAGAAGGCCTTTGATGCTGTCTCTCACCCCATTCTCATAAAAAAAACTAGGTGACTGCGGCATTGATGCCTACAGTCAGATGGGTGACTAATTGGCTGGATGGTCACACAGAAAGAGTGGTGGTGGATGGGCCGTTTTTGACCTGGAGGGATGTAGGCAGTGGGGTTCCCCAGGGCTCGGTCCTTGGGCCTGTAGTGTTCAACATCTTTATCAACGACTTGGACAAGGGGGTAGAAAGCACATTGTCCAAGTTCACTGATGACACTAAGATATGGGGCGAGGTGGGCATGCTGGAGGGGAGGGACAGAATCCAGCTAGATCTGGACAGGTTGCAGAGGTGGGCGGATGAGACCAGGATGGAATTCAACGAAGACAAGTGCAAGGGGTGCTGTAGGTAGGGAAAAGGAACCAGCAGCACACCTATAGGCTGGGGAACACCCTTCTTGTCAGCACAGAGGTCGAAAGGGATCTTGGAGTCATTGTTGACTCCAGGTTGAACATGAGCTGCCAATGCGAGGAAGCTGTCAGTAAGGCTAATCGCATCTTGTCATGCATCCACAGATGCATCACGAGCAGGTCCAGGGAGGTGATCCTCCCCCTCTATGCAGCATTGGTCAGGCCGCAGTTGGAGTACTGCATCCAGTTTTGGGTGCCACAGTTCAGGAGGGATGTGGTCAGCATCGAGAGGGTCCAGAGGAGGGCCACTCGCATGATCAGGGGGCAGCAGGGTAGGCCATACGAGGAGAGACTAAAGGGCCCGAACGTATTCAACCTCCACAAGAGAAGGATGGAGGGGATCTGGTGGCTATCTACAAATTCACCAAGGGGGATCAGCAGGGAGTAGGAGATGCCCTGTTCCGCTGGGCACCACCCAGGGTAACTAGGAATAATAGCCACAAGTTGATAGAGAGCAGGTTCAGGCTAGACATCAGGAGGCATTTCTTTATGGTTAGGGAGGTTAGGACCTGGAACCAACTTCCAAGGGAAGTGGTGCTCGCTCCTACCTTGGGGGTCTTTAAGAGGAGGCTGGATAGACACCTGAATGTGGTCATATGACCCCAGCATCCGTTCCTGCCCAAGGCGGGGGGTCGGACTTGATGATGTTTAGGTCCCTTCTGACCCTACTACGATACTATGATCTTTGCCCTGACATTAACTCAGTGATGCTGGGCCATTAATGTCTCCACCCCAATTTCTGTGTTTCTGTTATGGATGGTATAATAACTGAGATGTGCATTTGTTATTAATATCTGTGGCAGGTTAGTTAAAATATAATTTGTGGCAGGTAAGTGTGTTAGGTCTGTGTTGTGTCAGGGTAGATGGCAGTCTTATGTAGAGTTTAGATTATGGTTTGTATAGGATGGTTTAGGTAGGGAGGATCCTGCCTCAGGCAGGGGGTTGGACTCGATCACCCAGGGGGTCCCTTCCAGCCCTCCTCCTCTATAACTCTAGATCTGTAAAACACTTGATGTATGCTATCTACAATATGAATTCTTTCACACCAAATTGAGGGATGAAGTTTGCCTGAAATTGATTGCTGTTTGGCAGGGTGAACACTCAGATATAAAAAGTAAGGCTTTTCTAAAAAAGAAAATAAAACACCTAGAACATACTGTACAATCTATTGGTGCCATTAAAAAAAGTTCCAGGACTTGGACGTCTCTCTATAGCTATAACAAGAAAGTGGCAGAATCAGTACACTTGACACATTTTCCATTAGCGCGGTAAGGTCAAAGTCATTGTTCATACTTGTGAATTCTTGGCTGCAGGATTGAGACAGCAGTGCAAAATGTCAAGTGGTTCTGTTAAGTTTTTAACTTATCAAAACCGTACCAGCTGATGGTTAAACACAAGGGCTACAGAAAAAAAAATAATCTAAATTACTGTGTTGCAAACTCCAGCATTGAAAAAACATGAGCCAGGACTCTCTGAATCGTGCAATGTTTTTTCATGATGGCTCACGCAGATTCTACGTTCAGGAAACATACGCCCGTGCAGGCAAGATGAAATTTTAGAGAATGAGTCCCCCAGGCCCTTAATGACTATCACCAAGAGAATGGGAGTAGCCCTGCATGCCACTCAGTTCTTTCTTATGCACATGGTGTGAGACAGAGCAACAGCAGTGTCAACAAGTGTGAACAAGTTGGACAGAGTCCAGTGGGGGGTAAAAAAATGGTGAGGGCTGGGGCACATGACTTGTGAGGAGAGGCTGAGGGAATGGGGCTGATTAGGCTGGAGAAGAGAAGACTGAGAGGGAGATTAAATATCAGCCTTCAACTACCTGAATGGGGGTTGCAAATAGGGCTGTGCAAGGCTTCGGACTGTGCTTCAGATCTGGAGAAGCTTTGATGCTTCAGCATCTGAAGCAGCATTTCTGCATCAAAGCGCTGGCTTCTTTAGGCTTTCTGAAGTGGTTCGGAGCTTCTGAAGTGCTTCGGAAAAGCTTCGGAGCCAGTTTGGAGATCCATCATAGAGTATAATGGGGAATCAATGAAATATCTATAACTTTGTTGTTTTTGTCTGATTTGGATGAACGTTGCAGAAGTGGTAGCCTCTGCTGAGAGCATGAAGTGTGCTAAGTTTCAAGAAGATAGATGTAGGGGTTTGGGGGAAACTGCACCCCAAATTCTTGAAAGCAAAACTCATGTCATGTGTTTGTGTTACACCACAGGGGGGTGAGAACTGCAGGGTGGTAGCTCTTACTGAGGCCACAAATCCTGCCAAGTTTCAAGAAGATAAGTGCAGGGATTTGGGGGGAACTGCACCTCAAGCTGCTGACAGGCAAAATGCGTGACATAGATGACCCTGTGTGTGCTAAGGAGCAGCGGGGTGAAAACTGCAGGGGTGGTGGCCCCTGCTGAGGCCACAAATCCTGCCATTTGTCAAGGAGATTGGTGCAGGTGGAGTCTGGCTTCTGGGGCCCTGCACGTCTGACAGGCAAAACTCATGACATGGGTGACACTGTGTACGTTAAGGCGCAGCAGGGTGAAAGCTGCAGGGATGGTGGCCCCGGCTGCGGCCACGATGCCTGCCAGCTGTCAAGGAGATCGGTGTAGGGGGGTTCTGGGGCCCTGCACCCCTAGCTTCTGACAGGCTAAACTTGTGATATGGGTGCTTGTGGGACTGACTGTGTCTGTCTTGGGGCAGTTGATTGTCTGTATTGATTATTTCCTCTCCTTAGTCTCTGGTTTTGTAGGTGTTAATCCATGCTCGTTAACTCGTTATGTAGCAGCTACGTCCTGTGTATTGAGCTGGTCCCTGAGTGAATCATGAGTAATTGGTAACTGGTAACACAGTAGCTTAGCAGCCAGGCCTGCAGTAGTCCGTGTCCATGTCCCCCGTGCCCCAGGACAGACACAGTTACACACGCACCCATGGCATGAGTTTTGCCAGTCAGAGCCAGAGGTGCAGGGCCCCAGAACCCTGAAGCCCTGCATCAATCTCCTTGACAGCTGGCAGGCTTTGTGGCCACAGCAGGGCTACCATCCCTGCAGCTTTCACCCTGCTGCGCCTTAAGACACACAGTGTCACCCATATCATGAGTTTTGCCTGTCAGCAGCTTAAGGTGCAGTTCCCCCCAAACCCCTGGACTGATCTTCCTGAATCTTGGCAGGCTTTGTGGCCTCAGCAGGGGCTACCATCCCTGCAAGTTTCATCCAAATAAGACAAAAAACAACAAAGTTCCAGATATTTTATTGATTCCCCGTTATGCCCTATGGCTGGATCTCTAAGGCAGCTCCAAAGCTTCGAAGCCACTTCGGCCAGATCAAAGTGGGAAGTGAGTCCAGAGCTCTGGATCAGATCCCTGGCATCCAAATTGGCTGGATCTGAAGCCGGATCAAATAGCTGCCTATTCGCAAAGGCCTAGTTGCAAAGAGGATGGAGTTGGACTGTTCTTAGCAGTGGTGGATGACAGAACAAGGAGCAATGGGCTCAAGTTGCAGCAAGGGAAGTTGAGGTTGGATATTAAGAAAAACTCTCTCACTAGGAGGGTGTTGAAGCAGTGGAATGGTTACCTAGAGAGGTGGTGGACTCTCCATCCTTGGATGTTTTAAGGCCCAGCTCAACAAAGCCCTGGCTGGAATGATTTCATAGTTTGTAGGGTCAGAAGGGACCTGAGTAGATCATCAAGTCCGACCGCCTGCCATGGCAGGAAAGAAAGATTTAATTGAGGCTAGTCCTGCTTTGAGCAGAGGGGTAGACTAGATGTGACCTCTTGAGGTTCCTTCCAAGCCTAAATTTCTAAGATCTAAAAAGCTCAGTTTCTCCCAATCTGATTGGATTTTTGGACCCGCTGTTTCTTAATTTGCTTTTTATTGTATTTTTATTTGCTCACTGGCAGAGACCAGGAGGAGTTTAGGGGGGGATATCTGTTCCTATGCACTGTGCAGTGTATTAATTCATTATGGAGATTCTGGATCTCTTGGCTTTAGGAATTGTCATGCATGTTCTCCATGCCTGTGAATGATGGGCATTCTTAATACCTTCCTGGGAGAGGGACATGTAGGAAAATGAGAATCGTTCTCAAAGAGGAGTCTCTAAATAGAGAAAAGTTCATGCAGCCTTCTGTTGTTATCCCAGAAAAGCCCCACAAGGATCAATTTTATTCTGAACCATGGCTCTGCTTCCTCATAAGTGACCTCCTCCCACCAGCCGTGCTCCTCAACTTCAAAGAGAAGAATAACCGAGCACCATTCCAGATAGAAGTGCCGCACCAGGTTACCTTCTGTGACCACAAGTAAGACTCTCAAGACTTCTTACCAAACTGGTCTAAACCAGCACTCACAACTCTGAGTCTTTTCCTGGTGTCCTGGTACTGAGGAGTAAACCAGATGGTTCCTTCATCCCATAAGGATCGGTCTGACTTTCTGCATCCTCTGGCATTCCCCTTGGTGCTGAGACTTTTAGCATTTACCACCCCACCCCCAGCACTAAGTGCTACATCTGCCCCATGGTTTTCCCACTGGCACCTGACGTTCCAGGACTGGAGTCCTCCATGCTTCTGAGCAGCCTGTCTTTAGGCCCAATGCCAGAGTCTCCTCTCCAGGAATGGTTTAGAGAAGTTGACTCCAAACAACTACCTTTGAAGAAGTGACCACTGTGCTCCTCTTCCATATGCTCTCCTCTTCAGTAGGTCTAACGATTCTGTTTCTCTTGGGGTATAATCCAAAAAACCCCTCCTTCTGCTATGTCACCTCTCAGAGCTCCTTCTGGGAGGAAGGAGATAAACCCCCTTCTGACTCTTCAGCACCCTTATCCCCTGAGAATCATTTATGAAGAGTCCCAACTGTGGAGTATCAACTCAGTTCACATGGTTGCTCATTTCTTCACCTCCCCGGACCTAAGAGACAAAAGGGTTGAGACTGCTTTGGGTAAGTCGTAGCCCTCAACATTTCCAGACTAGAGTACGTCTTCTCAAGTAGCTCCATGCATAACTCAAGAAATGAAGCATCCAGTAGTATTCACTCATGTCATACAGTAGGCCAGATTTCATGTGCAACTTTGTAAAACCATTTTGGATTAGTTGCTTACTGAGCACTGTGATTTTGCTACCTTGTGCTACCTTTGCTCTGGGATCCTCAGCCAGACTATAGTTTCCGTGACACATCAGGCTCAGGGACTCTCATGATATGTGTATGCAAGATGAGGAATTGGAGGCACTCCCCAGGCGGTATAGTCTACTCAGGGAGCTTCCTCTACACCACAACACCCATGAAGCAGGTGGTGGTAACTTCTCGCTGGAATTTTCAATTTTCAGGATAAAGGTTTTAATGGAAGGTTTTAATTTGATTTTTTGGGGGGAAAAAATATCAACATTTCCCTTGAATTCAAGCCAATATTCTGGCCAGCTCCATCCAAACATTATGAGGGAAATAAATTAATAAATAAATCACTTCAAGAAGTTCAGGAGGGAAGGGTTTTTTTTTTACAGTGTATATTTGTAGTTATTTGATGGAAGTCATTATGGTGCCTGTTTGGACAGTTCAGTAGATGCCATTGTCTGACCTGACATTAAGCTATTAACTCAAAATTAGGAAAACTCATAGGCAGGTGCTCAGTTTATTGTTACAAGTTTCCTATCTAAATAAAAACAGAAGATGTAGCACCTAGCTTTCGCACCTCACAGAAGCGTAGACATGAGATAAAGACCCATTTTACAGGGACTATCAAGAAGAAGCCACAGTATTGATTTTCTGAGTTTTCATAATGTACAAGTAAAACAGTTTCCTCTTGGCTTGTTGCCCATGTTCTGCTGTTTCCCTGACCACAGCCGGCAATGGAAAGCCATTTATACATACAACAGTTCCTGCATTTTCCTATCAAACCTAAGGGATAGACAATCAAATAAGAAGCATATATTATACATCTCTCCTTTAATGACTACAAGAATGGGCCTGAAATCCAGAGTAGTCTTGCAACAAAATTTTGGACAAAGTCCTTTTAATTTCCCATAGATGAATAGACCGTGGAAGCCTAATTTGATCATCTTTGTCCTGTGACGTCCTTCCAGTGAATGTGATTATTTGCCATGTGTCAGTGCTGCCAAGAAAGTTGGAGCTTCTTTTGCAAAGCAAGGAAAGCTTAATTAGTTCATTACAATATTACTCAACATAAGGGGCTTTACAGGAGAATCATGATTTTCATCCATCTCTTTAAAGCACAAGAGCCAGTCAGCAGTCACTCCGGCTTAAGATCCCAGTCCTGCAAAGATGCTTAACTTCAGGCACTGAGTCATCCCACTGAAGTCACAGGGACTTCTCATTGTGTGACACTAAAACATGTACAGAAGTCTTTGATGTATGCCTGGATTCATCTCCTGAAACTGAAACTACTTCGAGATCAAACTTCTAAAAAAAAAAAAATGTAAGAAAAATCCCTGCTTTAAACATCTGCGTAATCCATAAACTGGTGATTCTCTGCCACGATGCTGCAGCACCCACGGGTGTCTTGAGATCCTCTCAAGGGTGCCACAGTTTGGTACACAATGTTAGTGTCATTAGGTGTGGAAATACGATTTGCAAGCTAAACTCAGAGATTTCAAATAAGAATCCAGGGTATTAAGAGTTGCCATTTCCCCAGGGTTGCCTCGAGTCTAACAAAGGGTGCTTTGTGTTTAAAAAGGTTGAGAACCACTGCCATAAGCAATTCGGTTACAAAAAAGGCCTTCAACATAGAAGAAAGTTGATTGAAAAGCTCAGTTTTTCCCATTTTTATTTAAAATATCCTGGCTTTTGATTTATCCATTTAAAACAACACATTTGAAATGGGGTAATATTTTTAACTTAAAGGACCTTCCTTTGAAGCATAAATGTTTTATGTTTTACAGACCCTTTTGGAAATAGAGACTGCCTTTTGATATTCTGGTTTGAACTATTTTACAGCGATTACATACTTCTGAAGTACATTTCTCATTAAAGCCCACAAACAGGCAAACATTGACACCGCTAATTAACTTCACCCACATAAGCAGTGCCAGTGACTTCAGGGCTCCATCTTGAGTAAGTGAAGTTAAACCTTAGGTATAATTGTTTAATATGATGGCATGCACATGACAACATAATTGCTACATCCATTGCCTTTAACTTGTTTGTAAATGTTATTGATATTAGGGTGGAGTCTCGAAAAGGAAACAATTGTGCTGAATTTGCTCAGAGTAGTAACATTATGATTCGTATAAATGATCTAGAAGTCCTAGAGCCAAGATCCTTCATTGTGCTGATATCAGGAGGATTTGGATTAAGCCCTAACTCAACTTAACCGTGGGTTATTGGGAAGCTCTAATTTTTTTAAAGGCTCAACAGGATTGCAGAGTTAATTCCTTTTGTTTTCATTTCTTAATCCCAGTTAAGTATAAATTCAGTAAGATATTTTTAAGGGCTGGAGAAAAAAGGGGATTGTTTTCGTTTCAAGGGACAATTTAACAAGTTCATTTCTTTGATTCGCCTTCCATAGCATTAGCATTTGTAAACCAAGGCAGGGCTGTCCAACTTCTAAGTGGCTGAGGGCCCTACACCCTAGAGGCCAACCCAACAAGGGCCACACCAATGCAAGCCACCCAGGTGTACCCTGTTGCACCAAGCGTGTGGGTGCTCTTACCCCCCAGGGCTCTGGACACGGGCTTCCAAACATCATGGGTTGTGCCATTCAAGTTTCCCCCAAGTTTTCTCTACCAAAGTTTCCCTCTTGATCAGATCTTACAATTAAAAAAAAAAATCCAACAACAAATGGCCTATTGTGCTTCCTCCAAACCAAGGCAGTCACTCAACCTGCCCACCTCTTCTGGGGCCAAAACGTAATTCCAGTTTAAAGAAAAGGAGACATGGTGTGATTGATTTAAATAGAGTTGAATACAGCCTGTTGAGGGGTTTATGTGGAGCCCCTGAGCTGCCACCCGGCTGCTGCTCCCCCTTTCATTCCAGCTATTCCTGTTCTGTAGGGGCCCCCTCTCTCGCCTCAGTTTTGCTTCCTGCATCTGCCCTGGAGGGCAGGGGGACTCAGCTCACAACACTGGGGAAGCCTGCAGAGCTGGAGAGCTGAGGTGGGGGTTCTACCTGCATGTACAGTGCACCAATGAGTCCTGGGCGGGGTCACATATGCAACCCCTATGGGGTGCAGTTCCTGAACACTTTGTATTTGGACAGCCCCAGTCTAAAATATATTGACTGCTGTTAGTACCAGTTCTCCTCTCCCAAGTACACAGGCATCAAAGTTAAGGGTTAGTCGCATCTCTGTCCCTTTTGTGGTCTGAGGAGAGCCTTTCAGACCTTACTTGCCTTTACTACTTCTGGGCTGAAGACCCATGACTTTCCCATTCAGACTGGGCTTTCTGCTGGAGTATTCTGGTCATCAGTGGTGTGTAAGATATTCTGAGTGTTAATACCTGTTGTTGTTGTTCCTGGGCAATGGTAGCGAGTGATCAGGCAGCCTTTTCAAACCAAAATACTTTATGTCAGACTTCAAAAAAGATTGCAAAACAGCCTATATGACTACGTAGCAATCTATTTTGTTACCTCCCAAAGACTGCCTTTGCTGACCTGTGCAGGCAGTCATAGCAGGTACTCATAGCAAGGCCTTGTGCTTCTCAATCTGGTTCACTTGAACTGCCATTTCTTTCTTCAGAGACTGTCCTCTTTATCCTGCTGGAGTTCCTTTTTCCTTTTCTGTTCAAGAGTCTCGTCCTCTCTTGGTCCAAATCAACTTTTCCTGGTTAGCTGCAGAAGTGGCATAATCCAAATCAACAGTCCTGCCATTTTCCCTTGACATCTCAGTTGTTTGCTGGGAAGTAGTTTCCTTGAAGCATTCTTCTTCATTCTTACCTGTTTTCTAGACTCAGACCTGTAGAATTCAGGCTATGTAATTATAAAGAAAGCATCCTTATAACCAGGCCAACATCTAGTATTATATTAGAGACTACTTCCAAATTAGTCCCACTTGGGTAATTTGGTGTTTGGTGAAAAAGGCAGGTGCAATATCTATCCAGGATACTGCTGCTACTGTAAACTCAGCAATTAGGAATGAGGAAAACCTACATATTCTGACTTCAGAAGCATCTTCTGTGAGAATAGTGCTTGCAGCCACTTCTGCAATGGAGCCAGAGTTGAACACAGAAGAACTAGATTGACAAGCTATAAAGATCTTGGAAGTGTTTGCAAACAGCTGCGTAGCCCAGTGCTGGGATTTTCAAGTTGGATCTCTGGGAAAATAAGTATAGCTGAGCATAAGACTGTGTATTTAAATAAAAATGCATTATTAGATTTAAATGAAGTATTTACGGTGATTTTAATGGGATTGTTGCTTTTCTAATGCCACAATTATCCTGTCTGAAAATACAAGAGCAAAAGACTCTGAAAATACAAGAACAAACACTCAGTATATGAAAATAAGAACAGAAAATGCGAGATTTTATGGACAATAATAACATTGGTGACATGTAGGGGGTGCATGCGGGTGCACATGCACCCCCTGAGATTGGCGGTGCACCCCCTGAGAGAAGTGGTGTCAATGCTGCCGGTGGCACCTGAGGGTGGGCACCACTTGCTACCCTCCCCACCTTCCCCTGCTGCCAGCGGTGTCTGTGGTCAGTTGCCAATCAGCAATCGGCACTTGCCACCCTCCCCCCTTCCCCCGCCAACACCACCATGGCTGCCTGTAGGAGCTCATGACCTCCACACCCCTGCTACCGCCACCGCTGCCTGTGGGTGGTCGCCGTGCCCCCCCAGGCTCTGGGGGCACAAGTCATTCATGAATAATAATAACTATAGAGCTGTATGTTAAAATAGAAATAGTATCATAGATAAGTAGCGCTGGAAAGGACCTCCAAAGGTCATCCTCTGAGATAACCTAGCTGCTCTCTTCAACTGAAACTCAGAGTGAGGTGGTACAAGTTAATGCAGATTGTTCTGACATGAGATTTTGCATATCGAAAAAAGCCAGTGGCACTAGACAATGCACTCCATGTTCTGTTCTGGGACCAGCGCTTACTGGATTGCAGACTCAAGTCAGTGATATATCTGGTCAGGGGTTAAGTATCCCAAACCTGAAATGCTGCGGTGGCTGAGAATAGAGGAAGGGAGAAATGCTCCTTTAAGACTACGAGGGTGACTAATTTTGGCTCTGCCCCTTTGATCTATATAAGAAGGCAAATAGGGAGCCAGGAGTCCCTTGCGGGTTGGCCATCAAGAAACAAAAAATGCTCAAGCCAGGGTATTGTGCTGGATAGCTCTCCTTAGGACTGAACAAGTCGAGAAATTTATGCTGCTGGGACCAGCCTGAAGATGAGAGTAGAAAGCCCTAAGGTGCTGTGGAGAAGGCCAGGGCAGACACCTTGATGAGAAAGGTACTAAACTTTTGGAAGACACTGTTAGTTTAGAGCAGGGATGGCCAAATCATGGCTCCGGAGGCACACACAGCTGTTCAGAAGTTAATACGTGTCTCCTTGAATCTTTGCACAAGCACACGACGTGATGTAATGGCTATGGAAGATGGTCACCGTGTACTTGTGCTAAGGATTCAAGGAGATGCATATTAACTTCTGAAGAGCCGCATGTGGCTGCGGAGATGCAGAATGGCCACCCCTGCTCTAGAGTATGATGTAGGGGACTGTGGATAGGGCTAATTGTTGTGGTCCCAGCTGGACAATGATGGACTGACTTACATATGCATATATTCCTGCAGTGCAGAAATGGGGCCTATCTTACCATTTTTTAACTCCAGTTGTCTTCTGGTGTGACTCCTGGCCTAGTCTTTCTTTTATGTCTCGTCTACACCTGTGTAACAACATTGATACAATGGAGGCTGCTTCTGAAAGGCACCGGTTTTAAGTGACAGGAGAATTAGGCTGAGTCGGGGCCTAGAAATACTTGAGAAAATAATTCTAATACTACAATATGTCTTAATTGGCCATATAAGATTAAGTTAGTATGAACATGGCTGACAAGGAAAGGATGCTTCCTTTTGTAGGAAACAATTCATAGTGCTGAACTCTATGAAGCTTGTTGCTTACCCTGAACCGTGAAACAGCATTTCCCATCCCTTCCCACCCATTCTCGCAGGGCTGGAGGCCTATTTGAGTCCTGCCAGGGTTTCTTTTCTTGGAAACCGCTGAAGAAAAACAGAGTCTGATTTTTTTCCCCCCCACTGGTTTACTCCAAAACAAATTGCAAGTAACTTCATGGGTGTTGACTATTCCATTAGTGTCGAGCTGATGGGAATGAGACAGATTAAGAAAGTAAATCCACTGGGACTGATCCTTACTTGTGTGGTGTTGTGTGTGCGTTTTTCATTAAAAATGAAAGGAAAGAAACTAGCATTAGCATTCAGGGATGGTTTTCTGGTTAAAGTCCTGGCTTTAGACTCCTGAGATCTTGTGTTCAATTCCTTGGGCAACTTCTTTATCTATGCAGTGCAGTTCCTCCTCTGTGAGATGCGGATTTTACTTCCTTTCTCCATTCCTTATTGTCTTTGGCTAGACTTTGCTAGTAACTCTGAAAGCTTTCTGAGAGAGAATCCTTCTCGGGGGAACTGCATGTAAAGACAGAGCTGCTTTCTGATTCCTATGGTATTATAATCTTCAGGCCAGTTGGAGTGGGAAGAATATCTCAATTAACACAACTCAAATTTTCTTTCTATTGGTAGAAGCTGCCGTTTTTCTTCTGTGGCATGTAGGCATGATTCTTAGCAGACCAGCCTTCCCAGTATGCAAACCAGCAGAGAATCTGTCCTGCTGGCTGAGATTTGTATATTCAAGGCTTTTCTTTCTTTTTCACGTTGTTCAATCCAGTATTCTTCCTGCATCTTCAATTGCCATAGCTCCTGTATTCTGAATATATCCTGGGAGTCCCAAATACTTTTATTTCAGAGTTACCCATAACAAAACTACAAATTCAACCTTGCAGATCTTTTGTCCCCCATAAAAGCTGAATCACAGGAAAGAATTAGCTGCCTTTCTTGCCTAAGGTGATATTATTATAACAGGCGTATGTGGAATTTAAATTAAAACACACAACTAGAAGTTATGAAAACATGGTGACCATGATGGATAATGGGTAGTATATGATCCCTTTAGTGTGTTATGCTGTTATCTGTCTAGGTATTTATGAAGTATGTAGGTATGGGTTATGATCTAGAAACATGGCAGCTTCTACTAGCTAGACGGAAACTAGTTAGAAAACTATACAACAGTACCTTCAACTAGCTAGAAAACTAGCTGAGGAAGATACTCTACTCTTTGCAAGAAACTTTCCTGCCTTAGGGTAAGATGCATTCTCATAGCTTAATTCAGCATCAAAATTAACAGTACTATTAGGAACGTCAGTGGTACAGGCAATTGTCCCAATCACTTGCAGACTAAATTTGTTTTATTGTTTAGAAATTACTTGGGCGTGTCTACATGTTCATTAATATGCTTTTGGTAATGTGCATTAAATCTCGTACCTCCATTGTGAAGTACTAGAAAAAATGTGTATTA
The DNA here is from genome assembly GCF_000455745.1 of Alligator sinensis. Classification (NCBI taxonomy): domain Eukaryota; kingdom Metazoa; phylum Chordata; order Crocodylia; family Alligatoridae; genus Alligator; species Alligator sinensis. The sequence goes on from NW_005842173.1 coordinate 1,037,499, forward strand.
GTCTATTTTAATGCACATTAACTAAAGTGTATGTATTTGCTGTGATGCTTTAATGCACATTAAAATAGGCTAATACTCATTAAAGCGCATGTGTAGACACACCCACCATATGGGAACTGGATGATTTAAATCCAAAAGGTATTATCCATGCTGTGAAAAGTGATCAGTGTGCTTTGAATTAATTTAATAACTAAGGTAACACTAAGAACAGTAGACAACAATTTAAAAGGAGTGCTAATAAAGGCACAGCTGTGAGTTGGAGGTCTTTGCACAGCAAGCATTCATCTGCTTGAGAGAAGCCTAGAAACGGTTTTGAATGTCAGACATAAGAAGCCTCCCAAATCCTGACATTTCTCCTCTGTCCTTTACTACCTATTTTTTTGCTTCTAAATGGCTTAAAATAGCAGGCGCTCTGGAGCTATGTCCAGGTCATCTGGAAATAAAAGGGCCACCTACCTAGATGATAACAGCTTACTGGTGCCTTCAGTGCATTTTGTGAGATAAGGAGGAAGCAAACAGCTCCTTTCTTGGGGAAGAGGTAACTATTTACACGTGTTCAAAACAATTTGGTCATAGCTACACTGCCTCGGGCCGGTGCCAGGAGCCCCCCAGGGAGCTTCATTTTGGGAGGGAGGATGCATGGACCAGATTTAATAGATTTCATAGACATTAGGGCTGGAAGGGACCTCACACGATCATCAGGTCCAAGGGGCAGGAAGTCAGCTTGGGGTCAGATCACCCCAACAAAATAAGCATCCAAAGCCTCACTGTATCATTCCTCCATGGAGTAGTGAGGTGGTGCAGATTTACAGTAGGAGTATAACAGATACTCAGTCTCCTGCCAACCCCAGCCATGTATGCCTCTAGAAGAGGCAATTGGCTTTACCCTCCTTTGTGATAATATGAGTAGCATGTTGAATTCAGACTAATCTTCTAAAGTAGTAGCCAGCAGCATTTTCTAGATGCAGGCTGGAATAACCCACTTCAGGTCCGAGGCAGGATGGCACCAGGACCCGGCTACCATTCCTGCATCTCCTTGCCACCTAAACAAAGCACCCCCTAGTACTGCCCAGGCAAAGGCCCCTGGTTCTGCTGCAGTTTTAAAGCATGGACTGGTGGCCACACAAAGACCTAACAGAAGTGAGTCCCAATCCTACCTTAACTTCCCTAGATACAATCATAATAAAAGCCAGGTCCCCAATGGCAGCCTTGCTATTTGTGCATTCAGTGCTTCTTAACGAAGGTGAAAAAATACTTGAAGTAAACTTAAAACCCATCTTCAGACCTCTGGTCTACATGCATTTTAACTTATGCTTGACCCTTAATAGCTGTAGGGGTATTATCTACTGAGCTCAAGTATATTAGGGATGAGTTGACTGGAAAGCACAAATGTAAAACACTTCTACTTGGTCTTGCATTTCATTGTGAAGTAACATAAATGAGATGGTTGGGTATTCAGAACTCCTGAATAGCAAGTGATTTAATTAAAAGTCTACAGGACTTAATGAACCTAGATTTAGGCTTTCTTAATTTAAAATAATGGCCCTGATTTCTATCCATTCCTCTGAACTGGAAAAAAAACATGTCCCTTTTCTGCTTCAAAGACAGACTAACATGAACTGCCGCTGACCTTGCAATGTCATTGTCACTAGACTCTCTGCTTGGCCAGGGCTTTTGACTGAGATCATGTCCTTTGCGAGTTCATACTCAGCCAGGAATCGAAAAGATGGCAAATGATTTATCCACAACAGTGCATTGCTATTTTATCATAACTATTCCAAAAACTCTGTGGAATCAAATCTTTCCTGAATCAGTTTTTCCACAGTCATAAAGAACCCTGGGTCTGTATATTATAGAGAGACGCTCAACAATCTGTAATACTCCTAGTTAAATGATCATAATGGTTTAGGATGTTACATTACACAAGTAATTTATACATTGGTTTAAATGGAGACAACATACAGGGCACTTTAAGGCACCTACGTGGAGACCTCCACCTCCCCTTCCAGTCACTCCCAGTCCTCCAGTCATCCATTACAAAATAAAAAGGAAACATCCCAATTAAAAATTCTTTCTTCATTTCAGGGAAGTGGGCACAGTCCTTACTCCTGGCTTTGCCCCATAGGCCTGCTGCTTAAACCATGCAGGGACAAAAAGGGGAAACAGCAACAAAACTCACTCCCCTTCTGGGGCTACTCACAGTGTTCATTCAGGGCTTCTCTCCCTCTGGCAGGGACCATCCTGTCCTCTCAATGATCAGGGCTCTACTGCCCCTCTAACCTGAGAGCAGGCCTATTTACCCCCTGAACCCTGCCCCTCCTGGCCAGCCTGAGCACAGGGCTTGTTCATTAGTCCAGCCCTGCCAGATGCCTTTCCCCAGGACCCAAAATCCCTTAAGGAGCCCTCATTGGTTCTGCTGGCTTTATAGCCCTCCCCTAGTAAAAAGGCAAGGTTCTCTTGAATTCATTGCATATTGTATAAAACTGAGACTACCTGAAGTCCCTAAAGTTATAGGCAAAGAGCAAGTATCATTGAACTAAATGAATAAAAACTGAAATGGGCAGGAACTCCTCAAAGAGACTCTTGTTGATCCAGTTCCCTGTCCGGCACTACCTTCTCCTGCTGGTTCAACTCTTCTTATGGCGTATTAAGGCTTTCTGCGGGGAATACAAGACCCTATGAATCCCTGCTTTTGAGATGGGGACAAGACGGTCTGCATCAGAAGACTTGAATGTATCTGGCTTGCTTTGTGCCTTCTATCTCATTTTTGCTTGGCTGATACATTTAAAAGAAATGGAGGTGGAGTGTGGGGAAGGAAGAGGAGACTGGAGAGAGCCAATCCACTGATGACTAAAGAAGACTTGCTGTTTTATAAAGCTTCTTCCAGGTGACAACCTGGCTGGATGCTAATGCCATTTCTATTTCGGATGTTCTGCACCTTACATATTCTGGGTTCTGTTCCAGACACTCCAATTAATTGGCAATGTGACTGCAGACAAATTGCTTAATTTCTTAAGCTGTAAATTCTCCAGTGAAACTGGATAGAAATCATCACTGAAACAAAATTAGAGATGGAAAGACCTTTGAGATGATCTAGTTCCATCTCCCTATGAATGCAGGATTGTTTTTTATTGTATGTTTTCTAGTGCTTTTTCAGTTTACTCTTAAATATGCAAAGTGAATAAGTTTTCACCACTTTGCCAGGGACACTATTCTATAGCCTAATAGAACCCAACATCAGAAGAAGTCTAAAATGATATACCTCCCAAACAGGTAATATACACAGGAATCGTGTGAGGTCGAAGTTATTGTATCTTTACAAAGGAAATAATATACAACAATTCTTAAAAATGATGACTAACCACAATGATAGTTATTACCTCTATCATTCCCTCCAGAATATCTAGACTTCTGGCTGCAACCACCACAGCTACTCCAGCATGATGCATCACCGCTAGAAAACATGTGTTGGGTCCTAGTTGGAGATAAAGTCCTTCAGGGGGAATTTATAGACATTTCTTTGTATGATGTTTCTTCTTTTGTAGTTCATCCCACTAGACTGAGTTCTTTCTCCTATAGTAAATATAAATATAACTATTTCCTCTCTGATGCCCTAATTTGAATAACTTAATTAGAATGGAAAATGAACATAGTAGCAATTAACTCCTATGGGATGGGGTTGGAGATTAGGTTTGTTGTGGGAGGTTCATGAGGCCAGTTCCTTGGGATGCCCTTACTATGGCAGGAAAAACAATCACATGGAGCACGGTGGGAAATGGGGTTTTGCCCCTTAGGAAAAAAAAATCTTTGGAACCTTTCCATTCCAAGCCAGAACCAGCTGAATGATTTTTGAAGCTGCATCAGCTTGAAGAAAGTTTAATTCAGGCCTTTTGAATAACTAACCTATTCAACAGACAACCAGCGAAGAACTCCAGACTGGTTCTATACTTAGTATTGGTCTGTAAGTCACCCTCCATCCCCTGCAGACAGAGTTCAGGCCTGCAATATGCAGTCCTGCCTTAAGCCCTTCAATAACTTAGGGCCCTGCTAACATATTGGCTGGGGGCAGAAATTACATATAAGCTGGTAAAAGTATTGGAAACTGGTTCAAATCTGTAACACAACAGAAGTTCAGTGCACATAAGTTGCTTTCAAAATGGCCCAAGCTGGTTTAAGATAAACCTGGATGGATGTAGTATCAGGCCTAACTGATTTAGATTAAATCAATTTATTGAACTTCTGTATCAGATCCTTTCCAGATTCAAGTTAACTCACAGACCTCCAGGATCCCAGGATGCTGTGCACTTCCACTGCAAACTCTGACTTGCAGGGTGGGCAGGCTAGCCATAGCCCAAGCCAGCTCAACCAGCAGAGAAAAGAGGCATGCTGTAGTGCCCCCTGGTGTTTGTCCTGAGCCACTACAGGCATGTGGCTGCATTTCCAAAATCAAAAGTGAATGTCTGTTCACTTCCTTATCAGTTCAATGCCTTGAAGATGGCATAGAGTGCACCCTCAGCAAATTTGCAGATGACACCAAGCTGGAGGGAGTTGTAGATACGCTAGAGGGTAGGGCTAGGATTCAGCGTGACCTAGACAAATTGGATACTTGGGACAGAAGAAATCTCATGAGGTTCAACAAGGACAAGTGCAAAGTCCTGCTCTTAGGACAAAGCAATCCCATGCACTGGTGTAGCCTAGGGGCTGATGGGCTGGGCAGCAGTTCTGCAGAAAAGGACCTGGGGGTGACAGTGGACAATAAGCTGAATATGAGCCAGCAGTGTGCCCTTGTTGCCAAGAAGGCAAACAGCATCCTGAGCTGCATTGGTAAGAGTGTTGCCAGCAGATTGAGGGAAGTTATCAATCCCCTCTATTCAGCACCAGTGAGACCACTTCTGGAGTACAACGTTCAGTTTTGGGCCCCCACTACAGAAAGGATGTGGACAAATTGGAGAGTCCAGTGGAGGGCAACAAAAATGGTTCAGGATCTGGGAAACATGACTTATGGGAAGAGGCTGAGGGAACTGGGCTTATTTAGTCTAGAGAAGAGGAGACCAAGAAAGGAATTAATAGCAGCCTTCAACTACCTGAAGTGGGGTTTGAAAGAGGATGGAGCTGGACTGTTCTCAGTGGTGGCAGATGACAGGACAAGGAGCAATGGGCTCAAGCTGCAGCAAGGGAAGTTAAGGTTGAATATTAGCAAGAATTGTCTCACTAGGAGGGTAGTAAAACACTGGAACAGGTTACCCAGAGGTGGTGGAGTATCCATCCTTGGAAGTTTTTATGATCCAGCTACACAAAGCCTTGGCTAGGATGATGTAGTTGGGGCTGGTCCTGCTTTGAGCAGGGGACTAGATGTGACCACGTGAGATCCCTTCCAACCCCCATTTTCTATGATTCTATGATTCAGTCTACACAGTTTAGACAAATCTGCAAAGGTTGAATCAATTCAGCCTCGAGTTTTTTGACTGTCTGTACTTAGCCATTCAAATTAAAGCTTCATAGAAACTAGCTATAGAGTTGTTACACATCTTCAAGCACTAACTTTATAGCTGGTTGTTTTATAGGTGCATCGTCATTTTTATTGTCTGATAATTACTTTGCACACATGCTGGTCTAAATTTATTGCGTGATTCACCAGTTAATTGTGTAGTATATGTGATGTGAAGCAGGGACCTTACTGTCATGCAGCCAAAGTAGATGCAACACAGTTGTGTTTCCCTGTTTGCTGCTGCTGCCTTGTTCGCTCTTACTGGCTGTCAGCTGTGGGCAGTGGATCCCTTGACTGAACTCCCAATTTTCTGACTTCTGCCCCCTCAGCTCACAGATTGGAAGGGAAAAGGCAGCAAAGAGCTGATCACTCAGGCTATGTAGGGGAGGAATCCCTGCTTGCCTTGGAGCCTCCCAACCTTAAAGGCAGGAGGGTGACTGAAGGGAGGGGCAGCCCAGCCTGGGGATGTAGGTGGAAGGTGAGTCTCCAGAGGCCTGATCCCTAGAGAGAAGGGAGTGGGGTACAGCTATGCACAATAGTGTTTGTGTGAAGACAAGGCAATAGGGAGAAGTCTTTATAGTACTTTTACCCTGCTCTCATTCACAGGGGCAGAGTATTTGCAGGACTGGAGCTACCATGGCTTAGATCAGGACATGGGGGAATATGCAGCAGAAAAAACCCTGTTTTCCTTAATGCCAGCTTGGCATGTGAAACCATAAATCAGTGCCCTTAAAGCCCCAAGACCCACTTAAAATACATGCAATGAAACAAGTCTAATTTTTAACTTCTATTTTGTTGTATAGCAGGCCCACCTTTCAGAGCTTGGGTTGAGTCCCAGGCTTGAGATCCTGCTGTTTTGATTGGTGGAGCCCATCCACCAACCAGGAGTCAGCAGGAGAAATAAAGTCACACCCCTTTCCTGAGTGGAGGGGGAGAAGAGCTCTCCCCGACCTGATTGAAGACTGTAAACTGTCAGGTCCACAAGACTTCAGGGGCAGAGCCTGGAGCGTATAAAAGGAGCTGTGTGCCCAGCATGAGGGGCAGATGTGGCAAGGGACTCAAGAAGAGCAGAGCCAAGGAAAGCTGGGGATCTCTCCCCCTGTGGGCAATAGGCCCAAGGCTCCTGAAGCTCCCACTTGAGGAGCAGCCTTGGGAGGGATGCAAGACTGCTTGGGCTGTTGATGGCGCACAGGGACAGTGCATGGAGACCTGTCCCTGGGAGCGGTGTGAGACTGCTTGGGCCCATCATGATGCGCAGTTTGGTGCATGGAGCCCAGGCTTTGGGAGCCGCAAGCAGCAGCATGAGCCTGCAACCCCAGCAGGGCCTTGGGCCCAGCAGTGAGGCGGTTCAGGCCTCATCTCCCAGCAAGCAGCCAGGTCCTATGGTGTGCAGGGTGACACATGGGGCCCGAGCCTTGGGAGCCAGGGAGCAGCAGAGGCTGCTTGGCATGAGGATGGCTGGCTGGAGCCTGAAGAGCCTGGCCTGTGCTAAGAGAGCCCTCCGTGCTGAGCCAGGGCATGGGGAAATGGTAGTGCTGCAGCGTGAGGCCCAGCACCCAGGAGCCAGCAGTGGTGCAGCAGCTGAGGGGAGCTAAGCCCTCAGTGCCCAGAGTGGGGCACAGGGTGGAGAGGAGCCCAGCGGTGCAGGAGAGACCTGGAGAGGCGCTCCAGCAGAGGAGACCCCATCGAGCTGCACCCTGCCCACCACCACCTGAGGGAGTGGGAGTCATTGGGCCCTTGGGTCCCACAGGGGAAGACATTTAGGGAGGGCAAACCCAGAGAAGGTGCTGGGGGAGCAAGCCCCCGCCCTCCCCCCGCCTAGTCGAGGCCCTAAGGGGAGGGGTCCCTGGTGCTTCCTGGACACCCCCAAGGGACCCCATTGGAAGGAGGACTCTCTCTTACCATGGGTCAGGGACTATATTAAGGAATAGATGATACTAAGATTGTTCATGTTTACACCTTATATTTTGTGATTGAAATGTTGTATTGTGATGTTGTAAATAGTGTTAGTTAGGGTTTGACCTTGGTTATTGGTTAATGTTCACTGTAAATATATGTATATGATATTTAGTTTTATGTTTATGTATATTATAACTCAATAAATTGCATATAGTTAAGAACTTGGGCTCGGGCTAACTCTATAGAGGAAAGAGGGATCTGCTCGAAATTCTGGCATGCCTCTCACAGCACCCCCTCCTGCCTACCCATCCCATCCGAGTGAGAATAGGGTGCACCCTTGGGTGTACCCAGGTTACAAAGATCAAAACCCTTCCGTTTCCCTTGAGTCAAACTTGCAAGCTTTCCTACACAAGCAGAAGGATTTTTTTTTCTTTTTAATTTTGTGGTTGTAACTACAGCTAAGATTGGCATCATCTGCAAGCAGCAGCTGTGGCTTCAGCAAAAAGAGAAAAAAAACAAGTCTCTTGGTAAGATTAGGAGTTGGCCTGCTGTATTTGGCTTCCATTTTGAGGCATCATTCCATCCTGCATAAACAGTGACTAAATGTTGTTATAATTAGTTAGCTCATAGCATTTTAGTGGTATTTTCTGTGCAGTGCAAACTGTGTTTAAATTTCATCTATTTATTTTGAGTACATTCATCAATGTTCTGGATACACTTGGATAATTTAATTTGTACTTCTTTGCTTATGTTGCAAGTGTCACATGCTTCCAATACTAAAATTGGAGCTGGAGAATTGCTTATAAGTTATTGCTCCTGGAAACAATGTTTTTTTTCCAATTAACTTTTTTTATTTTGGGGGGGGGGAGAACTTCCATATAGCTAAAACTTCTCATTTTTAAATACTTTCCCACGGTTTCAGAAAACAATTTTCTGTTTGAACATGCAGAGTGTGCATGTGTATGTATACAGAATCCAAGTTGCCACTTTGTCTCTATAATTTAAGATGGGTTGTTTTGGTGTTGTGGTATTGCTCTACTGTTTTTCTGATTGTACCTGCAACCCATTTGATCTCTGATTGTCTCATGAAGAGGATGTAGTGTCTGGTCACTGGAGTGTGGTCAGATTCTGGAGGGTTAGGGGATTCTTTTGGTACAATTCCCATTAAAAGATAAAGACGCTCCATTGTGACGTGCGGTGTCTATTTCTGCATATCCTGTCTACAACTCAACCATACCACAGCCTCCTCGGGAACTGGTGAGTGCACAAACTAACTAAGCTATGTATCAGTGAAGGAGACCTACTTACTACATTTGGATATATCCTGCCAAAATACTATTTAAAAAAAAAAGACAGACTCTGCACAAAAAATTAGTTTAGCTAGAGAAACATTAGGCTTTCTGTAGAGCTTACAAACCTGAGACCATGCCGAGGCATTTGTAGTGCTAATAAAGGAATTGTACTAAAGTATTTCTCTACAACACTTAGGACTTTTTAGAAGAGCTTTCAGAGACTACGTACACGTGACTTAGCCATATGCCATGTTGGACATATAAGCATTCATCTAATCAGAAACTAAACAAAACAGAGACGTTCCCTGAAATTTGAAGCTGAGCATACACACACACACACACAAAAAGGACTTGGATCACTAGCAGGGGAAGACTGTCTGTTGCTGATCCACATTATTCATTTTTATTTTGCAAATGCCTCCAGAAAGAACAGAGCATTTGTTTGCAATCAAGATAGCCTGTGCCTGATTAAATCAAGACACTTAAATAGCCGTTCTGATTATGCAGCAAAAAGTGGCGTTCATTTATTCATTTATTCTCATTATTATTCCAAAAGAGAGATGATTAGCTGTGACAGATCATACACTATCAAGCAGTCTCCAAAATACACCCTAATATATATACCAGAGGAAATATGCTGGATGATGATAAATAAAGAGCAGTATAAATTAACAACATCGTTGATAGATGTACTTTGCAGAATTTTGCAAATAATTTCATCACTGATGTCCGCACCCTATTACAAGCATCTTCTCCAAAAAAACAGTTGACAGAATACAGTTCTGTTTAGCATGTGTAAAAATAGGCAATGATGGGCTGACTGTAAAAGACCTGATGATGATTAAATAGATTTGCAAGAGCGTTATGATAACCTACACGGACTTTTTGCATACGATGCAGGGCATGAAATTGAGGGTTGGAAGGGACCTCAGGAAGTCACATCTAGTCCAACCTCTTGCTCAGAGGAGGACCAGCCCCAACTATATCATCCCAGTCCAGGCTTTGTCTACCCAGGTCTCCAAGGGTGGAGATTCCACCACCTCTCTGGACAACCTGTTCCAGTGTTTTACTACCTTCCTAGTGAGAAAGTGAATAAGGGTGTCAGAATGTGGTCCTTAATGAGCACTGTCATGCTCGATGCCATACATAAAGTCATACAAAAAAACTAGAACTCTTGGTTCCAAAATGATACCTTTTATTAGAACAACTGGGAAATTGCAAGAAAATTGTCCCTTGCTGCAAGCTTTTTTGGGATTTTAAAATTCATTGCAGATCAACAAGATCAACAAGGGGCATGTGACTGCCTGGGGGCAGGCTTAAGGTAGAATGAGCAACCAGAGCAGGGCACAGTGTTAATGCCAGGGAGCCTGGAGCCCAAAGCAGGGCTGGGACCCAGAAGTCAGGACTGGTGCAGTGGGCCTAGGCTATGGTGACCAGCTGAGAGAAAAAGGGAGCTGAGGCCAGGAAGGCCGAGTTCCTACAAACATATAAGGATCAAGGGTGGCCCAATGTTGGGTTATGTTCAGGTACTTTGAGACACAGAATTAGCTTGTGGAGTGTGATCAGGCTTGGAAAGCCTGGGGCAGCTTCCCTTCCTTCAAAGGAATGTGGTGGACTTACCTGCCCGAGCCTCTGCGCATCCTAGGCTCGAGAATTCTTAATTGCAATTGGTGGAGCCCATCCACCAATCAGGGAAGAACGGGGAGGAGCTGGCACCACCCCTTTCCTGAAGGGAGCGGGCGTGGAACTCCTGGACTGAGTTTGGACCTGCAAGCTGCAGGTCCGCTAGATTTCAAGGGGTGGAGGCCCCTGAGGGTATAAAAGGAGCAGCATGCGCCACGTGGGGGTATGCGGTGAGGGACCGTTGGAGAGGGAAGAGCCCAAAGAGGGCCTCCACCAGGATCCCTTCTTTGACCCAGCAGTGCTCAGATCAGTGCATGGGGCTCAGGCTCTGGGATCTGTGTTGAGCAGGATGGAGCAGTGTGCAGACCAGCACACGGAGACCTGGCCCTGGGAGCAGCTTGAGGCTGCTTGGGCCCCACGTGGTGTGCAGTCTGGCAACAGAGAGCTGGTTCTGGGAGCAGCTTGAGGCTGCTCAGATTAGCCCTGGCATAGGCCAGATAGCCAGAGCCCCGCAGTATGGCCCGGCCAAGAACTAAAAGAACCCTGGAGCCTAAAGCAGGGCCTGGGAAAGGGAAGGCCCAGGTGTAAGGTTGGGTAAACTCTGCCAGCATTGGCTGGATCCCCCCCAAGAACTGGAAGAACCCTCGGTGCCCAAAGTGGGGCATAGGACCAGGAGGAGAAGTCTCGGTGTGAGGCAGACAGCGCTGGGTGGGGGGCTCTGACTGAGCAGAGGACCCCCGAGGCCCAGTCGACGGCTCCTTGGAGTGGACTGTGAGTTGGTAGTGGAATTGGG
>NW_005842173.1:1048643-1055168 GCF_000455745.1 Alligator sinensis
CATTCCTGAAATACGGTCCCCCCAGAGGGAAGCCCCGAATGAAAGGCTCCCTCCCAGCTAGACCTATAGGAGGGGAGGTACCCCTTGCTAAGTGGAATCCAGGGGTAGACGTGGCTTATATTGTGTAAAGCTGTGCCTTATATTTTGTTAGACTATCATAATTATGGATATGTTGTACAATATGTGATGGGATTGGTTTAATTTTGTATAATTGGTTCCTCATTGGTGTGCTGCCTGCTCACCAACCGCCCTTCCTTTTCTACCCAGTTGCACTTTGGCAATGGTTTCTCTGGGTTCCCTGTAAACTACCCGTTGACCCTAACTTACCTGGTTCACCCATCTGGGTATCCGCTCCTTCTCCTTGCATGGGCATCCTGAGGACTCACTAGTTTCACCGGGCCTCTAGGGTGCACGGTTGAGAAGGCCATCCCCAAGGTGGGTTGCCCATTGGGACAAGCAGTCCCAGGAGATGGCTCCTGGCTTACCAAATTGTAAATATTTATCTGTGTACCCTTAGTGTTGTTGAATGATATCATTGGGAATAGTTACCGAAAGTTTTCCTTTATTTGTTGGGTGATACCTACTGAAATACCTGTATATATTGAATAAAAATAGTATGTATATCCTAATTTAATAAATTGTAAATAGTTAAGAGCATTGGCATGGAGTTGACTCTATAAAGGAAAGAGGGACCTGAGCTCAAATCACAGGTGTTCCTCTCACAGCACTGTTGCCTGCCTCATTTATCCCTTCCAATTGAGGACGGGCACACCCTTGGGTGTTCCCAGGTGACAGGAATATAACATAAATGCATGGCGGGTGAGTAAAGCAGAAAGTCCTCCAGTAGGGCAGACCAAGCAAGGGCAAAGCCACCCCCCAGGATGTATGCTTTGCTACACTAGGCAGTCTCCATGTTTTGCCGTTGATCACTAATAAGGGTGAATTTGAATCAAGAAGTGAAGTGTGGACATTGCAAACATCAGAGCAGACTAAGAGAAGGCACAAAAATGAGTAGAATAAAGACAGCGGTGCTTGGTAAGCAGAGAGGGAGAAGGACGAAGACTTGGTAAGAAGGGTAATGTAGGTCAAGTCAGAGTTATACAGAGAGTTTAAGGCAAGGATAATGTGCTGTGCATTCCTCATGACAGCAAGCCGATAAAGGGGTAGGAAGTTGGGAAGGAGACAAACACTTCATAAATCTAATTTACCCATCCCTGCAGTATCTATGAACCTTCACGGATGACTGGTCAGAGCAGAGAACAAAAGAGGTGGTTGCTAGTGGCCTCAGTCTGCCTAGGTTTGAACTACCTGAGCTGAGATGCAGGAGACCAGGAAAGCAATGGCTTAAGTATTGCCAAGATCTGTACGTGCACTTCAGTAACGGGGATGGGGAAGGGAGGAAGGCTATCTTGGAGAGATTCTGAGGAAGGAAGAAAGAAGTGACAGGACTCGGCAAGCATCTGAGGGAAAGAATTACGAAATGGGTCAAATTTGACACTGCCTATATGACAGTGATAGCGGTGACTACAGAGAGACTTTGATCAGGTTAGTAGCTGAAGCATAGGTTGGCTCCACCTCTTCTTTCCTTTTGTGCTACATGAAGCTGAATAAAGTGCTCGCATATAGTTACACTAGCTTTAAAAAAATGAAGTCCTAAACTGAAGTCCTGTTTGACTGCAATTGGACACAACGATATATTGTTTGAACTCCAGAGTCCTGAAGTGAAACAATTATGCATTAACTCAATGTACCAAGCAGAACTAAAGCAACGGTTTGCATTTAGAAACTCCGCCACTCAAAAATCTCAATACGCTTGCATTAAGCTGTATAACAGTACTGCCGTATGTGGACCTCCAGATATATTTTATGAACCAAAATAGTTTGAAAAAACAGTTCCACCAAAATAAAGTACTCATAAACATAAATGCAAATAAATAGTTATAGCAAACCTAATCACGAAATACAGCAATCATTTAAATGACTAAACAGTACAGACAAGGCATGTGCAATTAATTAAACATTTATGAAGTGCACATTTAGCAAAATGCATAATCTTATTAACATTTTAGAGAATTGACAATTCATTTATCTAACTGCTAAAATTGTCCAAGCCCCTAACAGGTAGCCAGCTGTTAGGGAAAAGGACTTTTCACCTAGGTTTCAAATTAAGTTTTAAAAGAGCTCTTATCTTAGTCCGTCTGCGAGAACCACAATTCAAGGTTGAATAGCAAAGGTTCCAAGATGAATCCAGGTTTTGATACTTTCTGGCTTGGCTAAAATGTCAAAAAGCTTACTAAATAAGCTAAAAACATATAAAAGCATTCCTAATAGGTGCTACTCTAAATCATATTCATATACTTATTCTTATCCCCTGTATAAACTATATCTGGTCTAAAATTAGCCCTGTCTTAACCACCAAATGGAGTCACAGCAACTCTGCAATCTTTACCCTAGTGTTTTTTGTTTTTTTCCATTTCCTTAAGTTTTCTAAAATGGCTCACACTTTGTGATGTCCTCTAACCTTTGCTCTTCTTCCCTTACCCAAATTTGGTCAAGCAAATGCTATACTATATGACCAATAAGCAACTTAAGCTCTACTATATTCTACAGGTAAATATTTTAGCCATTCTTCACATAAGAGTATATCACAAAATAGGTTCTTAAGGCTATCTAAAACATTGGCTTTTATGTCTCAAATATTTTTGTCTACAGAATGTGCTTACATATATTGCAAAATGTCACATACTGTTCAGCTGCATTACAGCCCTGTGGCTCTGTGGAAAAGTCATGCTGTTTAATGGAGAAAAATCCCTAACTGACAAGGATGTCAGACTGAAAGCATTTATCTCCTTCCTTTCCTGCCTGCATGTTGTGTAAATTTGGTTTGCCCTAAACAGGAACAAAGTCTGGATGCACTAGCAAATGGCATATGTAAAGGTCACTAGGTAGACACCTCCAACAATTATGCTTTGCACTTATAAATCTCCTTTTTATCCAAAATCTTCAGAGTGCACAACAGAAACGCCCTCAGGGTATTTGTTTTAAATAGAAATTTTCCTATCAAAATGCAACTTTAATTAAAATGACTAATTTTATTTTAAAAAAGGAACATATTTGCAGAGAAATGGTCAGATTTGAACAGTTGCGGGGGAGGCAGGTTGGAAACAAAAGCATTTCATGGAAAGTGGATTTTGGCTTGTAGGTTTTGGAGAAAACCTGAATTTCATCCCCTGAAAACAAACGTTGGTTCTCCTTCTCTTCCTCTGCACTGGTGTATATGACTGCATTGTATGGATGCAGTTTGGGTTGGTTTGTTTTAAAATCAACTCTGTACTATGTCTGGTAGGTGTAGAAAAGGTACACGATGGAGAATCTTCCCTATGACGAGAGACTAAATAAGCTACTTAGAGCAGAGACAGAAAATCAGAGGATATATGATACAGGTCTATTAAAAAGGGTATTGTGGGGAGAAAGTAAAATATAAATAGGGATTAACTAGCTGACAACTAGAACTAGGGGAAATTCATTGAAATGATTAGGGCCCAGGTTTAAAACAAAAGGAAGCTCCCCCCCTCCCCAAACACATAATAGGCTCGTGGCACTCCTTGCCACAAGATGTTGCGGACTCTGACAATTTAACCTGGTTCAAAAGGGAACTGGACACATTTTATGCAGGATAAACCTACTATTGAGTATTAAATATTATGATTAGGGGTGCAGCCTCCAAATCAGGGCTTCCTAGGCCTCCGTGGCTTTGTCTACATGAGATGCGGACTGCACAGTAGCTCATTACCCCTTCGCGGTAGCGTCATGCGGCATGAAGTGTGACACGACACTACTGTGCAGTAGTAACGAGCTACTGCGCAGTCGGCGTCACCAAAAAGCCGATCAGGCATGCTACTGTGCAGTAGCTCCGGTTGCTGCGTAGTCATTTAGTACTCATGTGTGCAAGTATTAAATGACTGCTCAGTAACAACTGCGCAGTCAGTATCTCGTGCAGACTTGGCCTGAGTGCTGGAAGTGGAGAGGAGTAAGCAGCAGACTAATCTGGCTAATTTGGAGCACAGTGTGGGGTTTTTTGACACTGGGAGATCCCAGTGTAAAAACAAACTAACAAAAAGTCAGAAAAAAGCATATCTTTGAAAGGAAAGTTGCAATTAGCAGTGCCAACTTGCTTAACTTACGTGGATCTGTTGATACAATTGTGGCATGTGGTAGCAGCCCGAGCTGCCCGAAATGGGAGTCTGGCCAACCCAAAACTGGAGCCTAGCTGCCTAGCGTCGCACTCCGGCTGCCGGCCGGGCTCTACATGCCTGGATCGCTGCTTGCTAGAGCCCCGGGAGGCCCCTAGGGCCCCAGATAAGGCTGCTGGAGCCAACCCAGGTGCTGACCCCAGCCTCCCCTACCCCATAGAGGGCAACTTGCTGCAGGCCAGAGTTCATGTGCAGGGACGTTCCTTGGGGATAACTTGTAGCAGCACAAATATGTGCCACTGCTCGTTGTCCATGGGGAAACACATGTTCTCACTCATGGGGACGTGCATAGTGAATTTTGCAACAGAAAAGAATATGGGTAGATGAGGTTTTAAGGGAAATTCTCTTTTCCACTTGTGGGCAATGGGGAGGAAGGTGTGGTCGAGGCAGGGAAAAAACTTGAAGACCTCAGCAATGTAATCCACCTGGTTTTATTACAACATATGCAATGAGAAAATTATTCTGGGGAAGTCTCATGAGACGATGTACCTTTTTAACCACGTTTCACTTTGTGTTCTTGGCGAATGAGGTTTTCTTAGTGAGTTTTTATGCAGATGTCAGAGGCGTCATTGCACCCTCAATTCTCTCTTCCCAGCCTCTAAAAAAGCTAGATAAAGGCCACAGGTGAATAAATGTGCATTGCTTCAAAGATCCAAGATATAATTATGCTACTTTTGGAGTGCTCCCAAATAACTTGATCTGACAGAGTGACTAGAGAAGGAGCATCAGTTTGGTCCTGCAATTTGAATCCGTTCAGTACTTGATATCTGGGGAGCAGTGATGAGTATTGTCATTTCTGATCAAAACAAACCTCTTCTAGAGAACATTCATCAGTCTGTTTCTTTTTCTTCCCCCTGGCTTAGCTGAATGAGGATAATTGTATCAACAGATCCACGTAAATTAAGCAAGTTGGCACTGCTAATTGCAACTTTCCTTTCAAAGATATAACTTGCCTGGCGTCAACATAAATAATCAATTTTCATTTTCACCTCATTCGGTATTTTGAGCTCAATTCCCACGTGCCAAATTCAGATCAAATGAAAAGGCAATATGTTGGGAATTACTAATGTTGATGTCATCTCACTCAAGGTGACAAGTGGCTGGTATTTTCCCTCTATCTCTTTCTGTCCCTTGCAGAACAACATGCCCTTGCTACCTGAGGCAATTGAGTAAAATGTTCATTATTGCAACTACTTGGAACGGAACCAATAATTTAGCGAAATGAATCATTATATAGGATTGTGTTCAAAACAGGTCAAATCAATTTTAGCAGATTCCAAGTGCCACAGTAATGATTGTGGTACAAGTTTTCAGGCCTTGGCATTTGAGTTAGAAATTGGGGTCTAAGATCCAGATGCTTGGGCCAGCAGTTAGGTAAATAAAATGAGCATTTCTGTGCTTAATATCTAATTTCAGTGTCTAAATAGAGGATTCCCAGGTGCCTGCATTTCCAAACTGACATTTGAAAGGTCAAGGCAGAAATGGTAATTGGTACAATGCAATTCTGATTCTTGAAGGTATCAAAATACCTGGTCCTGCCAGACCAACCTGATTGCCTTTTACAACCAAGTAACTAAATCCTTGGATGATGGTGTTGCTGTGGATGTAGTCTTTCTAGACATTAAGAAGGCTTTTGACACGGTCTCTCACCCCATCCTCATCAATAAATTAAGTGACTGTGGCATTGATGCCTGCACAGTTGGATGGGTAAAAAATTGCCTGATGGGGCGCTCCCAGAGAGTAGTGGTGGACGGGTTGTACTCAACCTGGCGAGATGTGAGCAGTGGGGTACTCCACGGCTCGGTCCTGGGGCCTGCACTGTTTAACATCTTCATCAGCGACTTGGATGAGGGGGTGGAAAGCACGCTGTCCAAGTTTGCTGATGACACTAAGATGTGGGGCGTGGTGGACACACTTGAAGGGAGAGAGAGGCTGCAACTAGACTGAGACAGACTACAAAAGTGGGCAGATGAGAATAGGATGGGGTTCAACGTAGACAAATGCAGGGTGCTGCACCTTGGGAGAAGGACTCCACAGCACGCGTACAGGCTGGGGAGTTCCCCTCTTGAAAGCACAGAGGCGGGAAGGGATCTCGGAGTCATTATTGACTCCAAGATGAACATGAGCCACCAATGCCAGGCTGCAGCCAGCAAGGCCAACCGTGCCTTGTCATGCATCCAAAGGTGCATCTCAAGTCAGTCCAGAGAGGTGATCCTCCCCCTCTACGTGACTTTGGTCAGGCCGCAGTTGGAGTACTGCGTCCAGTACTGGG
>NW_005842173.1:1055558-1091422 GCF_000455745.1 Alligator sinensis
GGTTCTTGTGACCCCAACATTCATCCCTGCCTGTGGCAGGGGGTCAGGCTAGATGATCTGATCAGGTCCCTCCTGACCCCTAGCTACTATGAAACTATGAAAATACAAGTGTCCAATACAAGCAATCAGCTAATTTATATGAAGCCCCCCAAATAATCCCAGACCTCAACTGAAAAAAGGTTTAGCTTTACCTTTTTGCAATTATTTCTCATTTTCAGCCTGTTCTGCAGATCCTGGCTGCAGCTGTTAGTCAGATCTAGATCTCACAGTCCATGTAGGGGTTTGTCCTGAGCTACTATTCAGTGCTGCTTCACACGACTTCTGTATGGGTGTAAGAGACTATGCAAGATAGGGGAAGACAAGACCTCAAATTTTCAAACAGTGTCAAAAGTCAAGCAATGTGAGATACAGGTGACACAAATTGTTAAATTTTCCCTCTTCCCTGTCATGACCCAAAAGGCATGATTGTGTGTGTGCTTCAGCACCAGAATTATCCCCGCTGAATTGCAGAGCATTGCACGGGAGAGTTTCCTGTTGCAGAGGAAACCCTGGTGCAGGGACAAGTTTCCCGCCTTTTCTGCAGCTTCTTTTGCAGGGTGCATTGCTCACGTTGCAAGAGGAATGCACGGTGCAAAAGAGTTCCCGCCACCGGTATGTAAATTCGTTCCCTGTGATTGGCTAGTGCTAAATTATTCACACGTGGCGGCTAACGATTGGCCTGTTAGCCGTATAAGAGGCTTGAGCAGTTTCCGCCCAAGCCGAAGAGGACTCCACATCCATCTCGTGGGGACTCTGGGTACACAGCAGGGTAATAGAAACCCTGTGTGAGATCCAGAGGAGCCTGGTGGCCTGATCCATCGCCCACCTCTTCCCGTCTTCGAGTGCGACTTTTATAAGACGTATCTACGATTTCTATTTTGGTGGCTCGTTCACCCCGAGCATCTGGAGCTCTGCCCCGGGGAGCCTAGCACCCTCCACGAGACTGTCTGTGTTGTCTGTCTGTAACCGCAACTCAATCAAGCTTTCCAGCCTGCACCACTGCCATCTCGGTGTAAGTAAACAATCTTTAAAACTACCGATACGCGTCTGTGCCTAATTCCAGCTCAACGGCCTTCCCTCTCCGACCCGGCGTGCCCGGGCTGCTGGCCACAGCCTGCGTGCAGCACGGAAAAGGGCTCGGGTCACTCCCGGCCTGCACATTCCCCAATGTTCATAGAAAATCACAAACTGAAAACCAAAAATAAAAAATAAAAATCAATGACGGACAAGAGAACTGTTACAAACAAAATAGTAGGTCTGAATGATCTGTGATCTCTGGAGAAGTGCAGACATTAAAATGGCACTTACCTCTACTTTCAAATCATCTCAAAACATAGATCTTAATACCCACTAAGAGAACGTATGGGAGCTGCATTTGAGATAGTGGCTGAGATCCAGCTCTTAACCAGCTACTTCATATTACATTGTACTATGCTCTCCCCTTGTTGTAAATTTAAACATCTTTACTGAGTTCCTGACCTTGAAAGAGAAACTCACTGCTTGCTACTACAGTCAGGAACAAAAAAATCCCTATTGACTTAAGTGAAATAGAAGCAGGGTTTTCTGGGATACACTCAAAAGGTGGGGGTAGTTTTTATCAGGAGAACAAATCCATGGAGACTGCACACAAGCCCTTAGCCAGCTTCCTTATGACAGATAGCTGGATATTGTCCCACTTCCAAAAGTTGTCTGAATAAATGTGCTTATTAGAGGCAGGAAAAATGAGCGTGGACCAGCATAAAGGTGAAACATGTATAGACAGCTCAAGAAATATCTGAAGGAATTTGACAATTAATTGAAATTATGCAGCGCTTCTGTGGAGATGAGCAAATGTGGGTGTAGTTCTCCTTTTTCTTCTGCATTTGGATAAAGATATATGTGCAAGCTTCTATGATGGCCAGGTCTTCCAAAGTCTTAACTAGCACCCCAAGCATTGAACCATCCTTCCTCCATACAAGTTGGGCGGGGTCTGTTTTGTTTCTTCTGTTCATACTATTTTTTTGGAACACAGTGGCCATGTCTACACAAGATGCTGGCTGCGCAGTAGCTTGTTACTACTGTGGAGTAGTGTCATGTGGCACAAAGCATGATGCAATGCTACTGCACAGTAGTAATGAGCTACTCTGAAGTCAGCATCATCAAAGAGCAGTGCGGGGATGCTACTGTGCAGTAATGCTGGTTTACTGAGCAGTCCTTTAGGACTCATATAACAACTGCACAGTCAATGTCTCGTATAGGCAGACTGGTGAATAACCAAGAACTGTTCCCTTCCCCTACTGCTATAATATGCAGTACTATATGTACCAGGAAAATAGTGCAGAAAACCCTAATTTATGACTACTTGTGCCTTTAGACCTCTATTAATTCCCAGAACAGCCCATGGAAGCTTCTTTTAGGAAATGAACACATTACACATTATTAATGGCAGTAAATAGTCTCATGCGTACTCATATTTCTCATTTAGCTGTTGGATATGAAAATAATTTTTCATATTGCTAATAAAAAAGGAAAGCAGAGATTGTGAGCCAAGCACCCGCAGTTGCTTTAGCAAACTGCTTCTTCACTGTTTTTTATTTGGTACAAATTATTATACTTTGTAGAGACAGGACAATTGCACCAGTGTTTCTTTTTAATATAATTAGATGTATTGCTGGCAGACTAATGACCCCTAGCTTGTTAAATAAGTCATTTGGCCTCAGAAGAATATAGACACTAGGAGTAAAATCCTGGCCCTGTTGATATCGCTGCCACATTGCTAGCTTTTTACAATCTACTGTGATAGTGCACTTCAGATGCCTACCTAAAGATGAGAGAACATAGTTCAGATTCTGTAGTTCTTCATCCCTGGGTACCCCCATGAGCGGGAATGTTTCTCCAGGGACAAACAGCAGTGGTGCAAGGTGTGCCACTGCGATTTGTCCCTGGGGAATGCCTGTGCCATGTGCTCTCTGGCACGTGGCATGTTACTCCACGTGGGGTATGGGAGGCTGGGGCCAGCACCTGTGCTGGGCCCAGCAGCCTTTCCTGGGGCCTGGGGGCCTCCAGATGCTGCACTCATGGGTGACTGGTGCCTCTTGAGTCAGGTGGGGCACATGCCCCCCCTGACACCAGTCAGCAACTGGAGGAGGGTCCCCAGTGGCCAATCCCACTGACCAGGGGGGCTGACCATGCTGACCAGGGGAGGGGGGGTTCATTGCAGCCAATCTCACTCACCAAAAGTGGCTTCAGTCCCCCAGTCACTTCTGGAAATGGTGTGGCCACTTTTGCTGGCGGTCCTGCTCCCTGGCTGGCCCTCACAGGGGGGCGCTGGTGCTCCCAGCTGCCCCCCTGCTCTCCAGCTAAACAGGGAGCATGGCCTGATGGGGTGCACTGGTGCTCTCAGGGGGGACACGTGCACCCCTGTGCACCCCCATGTACCTCCTATGCATTGCCACTGGCTGCAGATGCATTGATCCCGCACCAGGGAGTCTGGCTAGCTGTAGGAGTGTGGCTTTAGTTGGCCAGACTCCCGTTTTGGGCAGCGCACACTGCCACCACATGCACCACCCCACTTTTTTTAGGCATAGGTTTTTTGATTCCAGGATCTCCCAGATTCAAACCCCACCCCCATGCTGTAATGTTGCAGCATGGGAAACACCTGCATGTGTGGCGTGTGAAGTGTGTGACATCACAGACCACACACATCACACATCCATGCTTTTCTGGTGCATCCTCTGAGCCTTTCAAATGGGAGCGATGAAGTTAGCCAGTTGGTGTCAATCATTTGAGGGTATAAAGATGTGAACGCTTATGTACTCAGGGTTTCTTCTTAAACCCAATGGTTAGACATGGCCAGCCATATTTGGTTTCATCTCAGAGCCACCAAAATCATGTCTAGTTTGATGGAGTGATCTAGTCTGGGCTTGCTACACAAGGTGCCTAAGTTCTGGTGACACCTTCATACTGGACTGCCAAGTTCCCAGCATGCTCAGGCTGGGCCTTCTTAGCATCCTCAGTAGTGACCCACTTCAGTCTTCCTAATACCAAATCCTGCCTATGCTTTATTGCAGTTCAGCATGGCATAAGGACAGTGTCTGGTTTCCTGAAGGACTGGATATATTAGGCCTGCTCATCAGCAACATTCATATCTGCCCCAAAAGTTATGGTGGTGGTACCAACCTTTAGCCCAACAGCTTTGTGGTTAGAGCACCTGTCCAGGAAGTGGGAGACCTGGGCTCTTCTTGGTGGTGGCTGGGCCCAGAGTAGGTACTGGCAGAGCTGGGAGAACGCTGCATCTTCAGGGTGTTAGATTTTACAACTGCAAATATATTTGTCTTTGTATTGCACATCTCCCTGTCCTCCACTGTCATTTGCTGAGATTCATGACCATTTGCTCTTCACTTTTCCTTAGCAAATCAATCAATTATACAGAGTTGTCATTTGTTACACACTGGGTGCATCTACACGAGATACTTACTACGTGGTAACCTAATAACACTGTGTAGCAGCTGGTTAAAGACAGTGCTAATAAGCTACCGCATGGTGTTATTAGGCTACTGTGCAGTAACCATCACAAAAAAAACGTGTGCTGCCACTACTGCGCATTAGCTGTAGTTACTGTGCATTTAGTTTAGTACTTAATTAAGCGAGTGCTAAACTGTAAACTAATGAATGTGTAGATGCACCCACTGTTGTGTGAACAAAACTCAGTGCTATGAGTGCTCCCAAAAAACAAGGTAGGAGACCTGAATATAAGCAGATTTTTTCATTAATCAGAGAAAAACAACTTTTTCTAAACAAAAATTTCCACTTTTTCCAGCTTTGTATGGGGCCACTCTTCCTATTGCCATGGAAAAGATATCTTCAGCAAAGAACTGGAAGCATCTGAAGCAGCTTAAATGAATTTCTTTCTAAAAAGACCTAACCATAAATGTTCTTTTATCAGAGCAGCTTTTAATGCTTATTACAGATGCAGGAATGTCCCTGTGGATGCTAAAAATAAAGATTTTACTTTAGCAGTAATGGAACAAAATGCCATGGATCCATTCTCGCTGTACTTTAAAGTTGCTACCTGCACTTTAAAATGCATGGCACTTCTAAACTAATAGTTGAGGCATGTCATTAGAGCTACTTGCAAACTGGAATGTGTGCACGGTAGAAAAATATTTTGCATCCTAATTGGCCTTTGGTACCAAATCAGAATGAAAAAGTGAAATCTTGAGTTTTCAGACAGATGGAACACAAAATCTACAAAAAGGTCACCACAGAAATATCAACATGTTCAGTTTTGAAAGTGTCAAAACACTACCGTGGAAAATACATTGCATAAAATATGAAAGCTAACCCAGCAATCAGAATGATAAACCAAACTTCTTAACTTTGCAGAACTAAACGTTTGGCCACAATTAAAATGGGATGTTTCAGCCTTATTGAAACAGCAAGGGCAAAATGACTGATTTATAAATATTTTTCTCATTAAAAATAATTTTCAATAAACCTTTCAGAAGCTGCGTGTTCTCATTAAGCACCTTGAGTTTAGTGAGGCTGTGTTTTCCCATTAAAAAGTTCCACTGAAATTATTCTGACAAGGTCTATGTCAGGAGTTGCTTCCTTTGAAGCAATAGGAAAGAAACTTTAGCCTCTGTTGTACTTTGAATATGATTTCTGAATCTACCATGAAGTCATTAATAATGTTCATCACCTTCTCCCAAAGGGCAGCATATAAAATGAATGAGTGAATGAATACAAAACAAAATAGGACTAGGTTGTAAATTGAGATTATTCCAAAGTAGGCTTACAATTTTCAATGAAGCATAAAGTTGCCTAGTTACTGAAGATGCTAAACTCTCACTGAATGTTAATGGGATTTGGGCATTTAATTCCCTTGTGTCCTCTTGGAAAACCCAGAAAAAATTGCTTAAAGTGGAGTTTCGGAAACTCCTGTCTAAGCTCTTTAAAAAGTGATCTGAATTTCAGAAATGGTGTGAGCATCCAACAGTCCCCACTGAGTCTATTAGACAAGAAGGAGTGGCAGGTGGGGTAAGTGCTTAACTTTGGGGAACCAGGGTAAAAATTCCAGAAGTGCCCAAGATCCAATGAATCCAAATCCCATTTTCAAAAGTCAGCTAGAAGCTGTCAAGAATTTTGGTCCTAGTTTTTAAATCCTAGGAATTGGAGCCTTGACTTGAGCAGAGTGGAATAGGATCATGCTTAGGGGTATTTATACATGTGCTCTGGGAGGCAGGTGGGAGAGCTGCTTTAATTAAAGCACCCGGAACGTCATGTGTATCATCCTCTGTGTGCTGAAAATTGGCGGTGGGGGTGCTTTAACTAAAGCTCATTGAACGAGCTTTAGTTAAAGCACGCCCAGCACCAATTTTCAGTGCAGGGATGCTGATACACATGATGCTGGAGTCTGCTGTAATTACCACACTCCAGCAGACTCAGTTAATCGAGTAGTTACGGTGCGTCTGAGCTGTAATTACAGTGTTTTGGAGCAGCTTTGCTGCACATCTACAGGCAGCCTCGGTGCCTAGTAATTGGAAGGGTGTTTGTACCTGAAAGCTTGCAAAGAATAATTTTTCCAACTATTTTATTTGGTCTAATAAAAGACATCAGATACCAAAGAACCTTGTCTGCCTCTAGTAAGTGAACTAGAATTTGGTCCTGGGTCTTATGCAGGCTCACAGGTTGAGGGTGTAGATTCTTTTTTAATGAAATCAAGATGTTTAATTATTCCTATTTATGAAGAGCCATCTTGCTTCACACTACAAACCTTCACGGGCAGATATACCACATGAAAACTGAAGTTGCATAACAGCCAAGAGGAATGCAAACTCCAGTGACTGCATTTCAAGATTCTTTTAGATTATTAGATACCATTACAATACTGATTTATTCTAGTATTTCCTGCATAGGCTCTATACTTAGAAGGTACATAGAGAGCTGTGGAAAGTGAATGAACATTTAATGCTTTTGATCTTCTGCCAACCCATGAAATTCAATTTCAGCTAATGGAAAATGACACCTTTATTTTACGCAGAGAACAGAAAGGGGGAAAGAACAATTTGCTCACTGACCTTTAGATGCAAAAAGCAGTAATGGCTCTTCAGCCAATAGTTCATTTTCTTGAAATTCCCGTATAACATCCTGCTATTAAAAAAATAACCAAAACTAAAACTTCAATGGCATCCTAAATCATTTCCGTATCAAAGAAATCTTTTTGACAGCCTGAAAAATACCTGCTAACGTGCCAACAGGGATGGCTGTCCCAATCCAAGAATTGAGCCATAGAGACAGGCAATCAACAAGGCCTGCAATATTTTGGGTTCAGAAGTTCAGTTGAAATAATACCCCACGGAGCACGAATGCTTTGCAGAAACATGAGTTTTGTCAGTGAAGTCAGTCAAACAGAATCGACTAGCTGATCAACAAGGCGTGGCAATTTTTGTTCCCCTCTTTATTTTCTCTTTCAAACTTTCAAGCCAGATTCTTAGCTTATTCTAGGAGTGTGATAGGGACTGTCAATAGCTGAGAATTGGTGTCTCGGGTTGGATTCTGAGAACTGCTCAGTGTTTCTATAACTCTGCTCCTATTGAATTCAGTCAAAGATTTATTGTTGACTTCAGTGGGCATGGAATTGGGCCAGTGCTGAAGGCTTTTGGAAACCAGTGCCTTGAATTCAAAACTGAAGAACTGGGTGGGTCCAGGAGTTTTGTTCAGATAAGCACCCAAAACAAAGTGTTAATGCCCATCTGAAATCTTACAGTTTTGTCCTTGTGAGTCTGTCTTCACTGGATGTCCAGTGACTCCCCAAGACACATTGTCGAGTTTCAAGCTGATCAGGTTTGTCATATTGTATTACTTCTGATCCCCTTATTGGCCAGGTTTACTCCAGGCACTCTATGGACAGCAAAGCCATTTTGATTCATTTTCTCATTGAGAGATGGTGCTGTGCATGGATCCCTTACAAAATAAACAAGTGCCATTGTAAGTGTTGATGGTCTTAATGAGCCCTCACATGTGTTGCTAGTATAACATCTCAGAAGAAGAATGACACCCTAAGAATCTGTTGTGCTGTGGCATCCACAACTCAGTGTCTCTGTAGGCTTGTAATTTCTGGCTTACTGCCTTGGTTAATTGGCCCATATAGGCTGCTTATGCACTATACCCTGACAAGGACAACCTATAGCCTGGTTCTGCTCTTACACAACTGGCCTTCATCAAATTACACCTGATTTACCCCTGTGTAATGGACAGCTGAATTGGTCCTATACCACTTGTGTTGTTTTTCCTTTCTTGGCACTCTACTTTGGAGCACTTTCATTTGAACCCTCATGTAATGAGAGTTAATTTGTCATGCAATTGGGCATTTTTAAAACACTCTGCAGCCATGCACTCTTGTCAGAGCATGGCTATAGAGCACTTTCAAGGGGGCCAATCATACCACAAATGTAACTTCTGTCTGCAGCAAGCAAATGTCTGTTGGGTCAGGAAGGGTCTAACTCATGGCACTTTATGTGAAGTGCCATGAGTTAGACAAGGCAGCTGCACTTCTGTCCATACCCTGTAAGTCAGCTATATGCTTAATGTATCTCTTTGTACAAGGGATGGGTCAGGGGGGAAAGGGATGGGTCAGGGGGCATCTGATGAAACCCAGATTCTTCGCCTATTGCAATATGGCTTTTAAAACATGCCTCACAGAAAAAGGTATGGTCTGTGTACAATCTGCACAAGTGAGCTAGAGTATTTAGTTATTCTATGCCCACGAACAGAGCAAGAAGGGTATTGTCTGAGAGTGACAGGAGGGAATGGTTGCTACCCTGTTGTTCGGGAAGAATAATCTGCCAGCCCAACCAAGGCTTCAGTCATTCCTGTTCCTCTTCATACTGGAACATGTCTCCTTTGCACTCCTGTGAAGATGTATAAGGTAAGCCATGCTTTACCCCAAAGAAACTACTGAGCTGAAAAGCAGTAGCAATGCTTCTACTGATATTTTATCATCTACATGTATTACCTCTCTGGCTGAGCAGCTCACTGTAATCTTAACCTTGTTATTGATGTAATTGTTTGGGGAGAGACATTGCTGAGTGGGGAAAGAAAGTAAAAACATAGGGTAATTACTATATTTATATTCTTGGTAGCTTTTGAGGTCCTTAGCATAAAATCACTTTTCCAGGCACTGTACAAGCACAGAACAAAAATACTGGAGGTTTTTGTTTGTCTTTCTAGATATTGGGAACAGTTCCCTTCAACTTTGGTAAACTTTTCTTCATTATTATCTTTAATTATTATCTAATCAGTATGGTAATGTTGAGGATCATTTGTCATAACTGGATATGTTATGTTTGATGAGTGGACTCTTTTTATGACTCATCTGACTTACTGGTCTTTAATTAATTACATAGAAGATTCTTCTTTATCTTTTCAATATGGGAGGTCTTAAGATACCAGGAAAGCCAAGGCTGCGACAGAACTCCAACTACAAGTATCGAGGCAATAAAAAGTCCTTCTTCAGATATGTGGGGAGCCAGAGGAAAAGCAAGGACAACAGTGGACCCCTGCTAAACCAGATGGGACAACTGACAACCAACACCTGAGAAAAAGCTAACCTATTAAATGGGTACTTTGCGTTGGTCTTTCATCAGTCCCACAGGATGCCCCTGCCCATTACAGGACAGGGAGGCCCGGGGGAGGGGGATTTTCTACCCTCCATCAATGCTGACCTCATGAAGGAACACCTTGAGAGGCTGGACACCTTCAAGTCAGCTGGCCTTGATAATCTACACCCCAGGGTACTCAGGAAACTGGCGAGCATCATTGTCCAGCCCCTGGCATGAATCTTTGAGAACTCCTGGTGCTCTGGTGAAGTGCCTGAAGATTGGAAGAAGGCCAATGTAGTGCCTACCTTCATGAAAGGGAGAAAAGTAGATCCAGCAAACTACAGGCCCATCAGCCTGACCTCTATCCTGGGCAAGGTCTTAGAAAAAATTATTAAAGAGGATATTCTTAACAGACCAGCTGATGACAACATCCTGAGGGATAGCCAGAATGGGTTTGTTGCGGGTGGGTCTTGCTTGACCAATCTTATTTCCTTTTATGACCAGGTGACCTATCACTTGGACAAGGGAGAGAAGATTGATGTCATATATCTTGACTTCAAAAAAGCCTTTGATCTGGTATCCCATGATCACCTCTTGACAAAACTGGCCAACTGAGGCCTTAGGTCCAGTACAATCTGCTGGCTGGGGAATTGGCTCTGTGATCAGACCCAGAAGGTAGTAATTGATGGAAGTAAACCGTCATGGTGTGCTGTGACTAGTGGGGTCCCCCAAAGCTCTGTCCTTGGACCTATTTTATTCAACATCTTCATCAATGACGTGGACATGGGAGTCGGAAGCGGACTGGCCAAGTCCGCCAACGGTACCAAACTCTGGGGTAAAGCATCCACACTTGAGGACAGGAGGGCAATCCAGGCTGACCTTGACAGGCTCAGGAAATGGGCGGACAAGAACCTGATGGTGTTTAACACCAAAAAATGCAAGGTTCTTCACCTTGGGAGGAAAAACCTGCAGCATCCTTATAGGCTCGGCAGTGCTATGCTGGATAGCACTATGGATGAAAGGGACTTGGGGGTCATCATTGACCACAAGATGGACATGAGCCTTCAATGTGATACGGCTGGTAAAGCGAGCAAAACGCTGGCTTGCATCCACAGATGTTTTTCAAGTAAATCCCAGGATGTCATTCTTCCGTTGCACTCGGCCTTGGGGAGGCTGCAGCTGGAGTATTGCATCCAGTTTTGGGCTCCTCAGTTCAAAAAAGGATGTGGAGAAGCTTGCCACGCACGTCCAGAGAACAGCGACATGCATGATCAGAGGTCAGGAAAACAGACCTTATGACGATGGGCTGAGAGCTATGGGGCTCTTTAGCTTGGAAAAGTGCTGGCTCAGGGGTGATCTGGTGGCCACCTATAAGTTTATCAGGGATGCTCATCAGGATCTGGGGGAACAATTGTTCATCAGAGCACCCCAAGGGATGACAAGGTTGAAAGGTTATAAACTCCAGCAAGCCCATTTCAGGCTGGACATAAGGAAGAATTTCTTTACTGTCCAAGCCCCCAAGTTCTGGAATAGTCTGCCGCCAGAGGTGGTCAAGCACCCACATTGAACGCCTTCAAGAGAAATTTGGATGCTTATCTTGCTGGGATCCTATGACCCCAGCTGACTTCCTGCCCCTTGGGCAAGGGGCTGTACTTGATGATCTTCCGAGGTCCCTTCCAGCCCTAATATCTATGAAATCTGTGAAATCTATACAGATCTATCATGTAAACAGCTTGTCTTTCCTTATTTGGAATACAAAGAAAATAAATGTTAAAGATAGTGATTATTACATTTTATTACAAAAATTAATATAGATCACGGAGGTTGGGAGCTTGTGAAATCCTTGTTTGGGAAGAAAAAGAGATTTCACCAAAAGGGGAATGATTTCCAAGGGTCTACTACTGCATACAGAAGGGGTGTGGTAGTAGAGTGGTTCAGATGCCTTCTTCCCTCTTCCCCCCCCCCCAAACCAACCAGCTGCAGGTGGATGCCTGGTCCCATGGTC
This sequence comes from Alligator sinensis, assembly GCF_000455745.1. Classification (NCBI taxonomy): domain Eukaryota; kingdom Metazoa; phylum Chordata; order Crocodylia; family Alligatoridae; genus Alligator; species Alligator sinensis. The sequence continues at coordinate 1,067,184 of NW_005842173.1, forward strand.
TGGGGAGTTGCATGTAGCTGGTATGATGCTAACCACACATCTCCCTTGTGTGCCATTGACTACAGAAATGGGTGTGCTTTACCCACAGCAATCCAGTGGGCTGCTAGGCTCAGATTAACCTCAACCTCCTTTTTTTTTTTAAATAACCAGGTGCAAAAGGGTAGACTCATGATTGATAATGGGGGATTGTAATGACCCTACAGGGAGTGTACTGTGTTGGAACACCTACAGCACAGTACCAAACCATATGCGTGATTTAAACAGCAGTAGCAAATCCTATACAAATATATAAATGCATGCACGTAACATACTATCCACCCTCTACATGGGGAAAGTGCTTCATTCCAGCCATCACACCTCCATTCCAACAGGGGCACTGTTCTATCTCCCAAAAAGTCAGTGTCATAAGTGTGTTGTAGCTGAGGTGGGATAATGGGCACCGTACTTGGCAATAGTTAAGCATTTTATGTGCAAATTTCAGGCTGCCCTGCTTCGTTTTATCGTGACCTTGTGCTATTTCCATTTTGTTGGTAATCCCCTCTACTGGATTTTATTTTCATTGTAAGCTTCCTGGGGTAGGGGCTATATGACTGATTTGTAGACCATCTAGCACACTAGTGCCTGGCCCATGGCTGTCTGTAAATATTGACACCCCCCTCCTTCCCCCAGATGATCTTATGTCCTTTTGATTGCTTTGCCCATTAAGATGCCATCTTCTAATTATTAGTAGGTGCTGGAGAGGTGGGATCTGTTTTATTTTGTCCACAAAAAAATACACATAAGCTGAGTGTGGTTTTGTAGCATCTCTTTTTCTTTCAAATCCAATTTACTGCTGACACAGGACTGTTTTTTAATTTCCTTTATAGCAGGGGATATGATCTTCTTCTTTGGATCTCTCAGGTTTGTTTTAACAATCTGTTTCCTGTCCTGGCAGGATATTGGCAGTGCCCTCATTCCCTCATTGTGGCAAGTTAGGATGTTCCTGATGTTTTGGGGCCTTGTGCCTGGCAGGTATGTGAGAAGGTTGTTGATGCAGTTTTATGGGCAGGTTAGACAAACTCTGTATAGGATGGCTTAGATAGGAATGATGCTATCTTGAGCAAGATAACCCAAGGTCCCTTCCAAACCTCCCTTTCACTTACTTTTCTATGATGCTGTATTTTATTTTGGACACCCGGGCTTAATTTTGCAAAAATAAATCCTCTTAAAAAGGTAGACTGCTGCCCATTCCCACCTGCGCTTAAGTACATGCAAGCAGGAAATTTCTAGCAATTTTTTTTTCTTTCTTTATCATTTTCTTCAAATCAATCTGTAGGAACCAATCAGGGAAAATTATAATAATGATGATGATGATAAAAGAGTGTTGCAGGTGCACGTTTGTCTGAGCGAGACTAAAACAAGTGCTCAGGAAAGCATTCTCCCCATGGTTTCTGCAGCTTTGTCAGCTCCTATGAAGAAAATTACCAAAGTGAAGGGAGTCTGCAGAGTTCAGTTTATATAACCAAAACTTCTCAAGAGCTGACAGAGAGCTCTTGTTCAACAATGAAGGCTAAATCACGGAAGCACAGTCCTCCATAACGGTGGATTTGGTCTCCTGCAAAGTCCTCACTGTTGCTCCTCCGTTCTCTTCGTCAACATAGTTTTCTGTGTATGAGCGCTTTGTCTTTTCTGCCGCAGGTGGTGCATGTTCCCTTGGAGACCTTGGTATTGCACAAAGAATGACCGCAAGCTCAGTTTGATGGCAAAGACTTGGCCAGGGTCATTACCTACTGGGTGCCAACTTTCTAATGAGCTTGCCCAAAGAATTACAAGATGTTAGCCCTAGATGCTTGTGATAAAACCCAATTACAACTAGATCCAAACAATTCTGTTTACATCAAATATTTACATAGCAAACATCAACATCTCTGCCAAATTACTGACTTCCCGTCACAAAACTAATGCCTTTCTGTCATTGCCATGTGTTTTCTGAACTCTCTGGTGCCAGCCTTAACAATCAACTTTAACCTCAACTTCATTAGTCAGCTTTGAAGGGGTCCTTAAAGTCTAATTTCTCAGGCATCTTCTAGTCTAAGGTGGATGTCAGGTCCGTCTTTGCTCAAGCCTGCTTTGGTCAGTGTTCTAGCAAAGCCCTTATATGTGTTGTATATGCACTGATCAATGCTTATATTAAACAGTGCTCTAGCAAGGTCTACGCTGATTACATATATAAGTTTAAGCCGATGACCCTTTTCCAGTACACTGTATTTATTCCTATTGCCTGTGCATTTTACTACACATTGCCTATCTCACAATCTGTGACACAGGACTCCCATCATCTCATTACCTCATGATGTATAGCATATTAATCTCTCCCTGTGAAGTAAAGAAATACAATGACCGTTGTCACGCAAATGGAGAAATGAAGTACAGAGGTACTAAGGTGCCTAATACCTATGGATTTTAATGGCAGTTAGGTACTGATGTATCCAGGCCTCAGTGATACAAGAGCAGGGCAGGCCTTATGAAGAGAGGCTGAGAGCCATGACGATCTTCAGCTTTGAAAAAGCGCAGGCTCAGGGGTGTCTTGGTGGCAGTCTATAAGTACATCAGGGGTGTGCATCAGCATCTGGGGGAAAGCCTGTTCACCAGAGCAGCCCAGGCGATGACAAGGACCAATGGTCACAAACTCCTGCAAGACCGTTTTAGGCTGGACATAAAGAAAAACTTCTTTACTGTCTGAGCCCCCAAGGCCTGCAATAGACTCCGCCAGGGGTGGTGCAAGCACCTACTATGGACACTTTCAAGAAACATTTGGATGCTTATCTTGCTGGGATCATTTGACCCTAGCTGACTTCCTGTCCCTTGGGCAGGGCACTGGACCTAATGATATTATGAGGTCCCTTCCACCCCCTAATGTCTATGCATAGGACAGTAGGGCTGAAAGGGATCTCACCAGGTCTTCTAGTCCAGCCCCCTGCCCCAGGCAGGATCATCCCTGACTAAACCATCCCAGCCAAGTACCTGCTTTTGAAAGTTTCCAAGAAGTTTGCAAACACATACTCTGGATGCTTTTGGAAGAAACATTTGGATGCTTATCTTGCTGGGATCCTTTGACCCCAGCTGACTTCCTGCCCCTTGGGTAGGGGGATGGACCTGCTTATCTTGTGAGGTCCCTTCCATCCCTAATATCTATGAAATCTATGAAATCTTTCCAAAATGTCCACGTTCTTCTAAAATGGGGGGGGGGGGGGGAGGAGGTTTCAAAACCAGACAGCATACTCCAGGTGAGGCCTCACCAGTATTGAATAGAGTGGACGAATCAGTGCCCTTGATTTCCAATTGACACTCCTGTTAATACCATCCAGAATTCTGTTGTCCTTTTTTACAACAAGACCACCCTGTTGGATTATATTCAGTTTAAGGTCCACCGTAACCCCCAGGTCCTTCTCTGCAGGACTGCAGCCTAGTCAGTCATTCCCCAGTCTGTATTTGTGCACGCCGTTATTCCATCCCAAGTGCAGGACTTTGCACTTGTCCTTTTTGAATCTCATCTGATTGACTGTAGACCATTTCTCCAGTCTGCCCAGGTCATTCTGGATCCTAACCCTGCCTTCTAGAATATCTGCAAGTCCACCCAACTTGGTGTCATCCACAGATTTGCTGGGCACACTCAATGCGATCATCCACACCATGAATGAAGATATTAAACAAGACCAGACCCAGGACAGAACCCTGGGGAACTCCAGTTGGTACCTCCTCCCAGTTAGGTATTGAGCCACTGAGGACTACTCGCTGAGTATTATGATCCAATGTGTTATGTATCCACACATCATCGAATAGGAGTTACAAGTAAGCTCCCCTTCTACACTTAACAAGAAACTTCCATTTTTAAGAAACTGAAATTCCTTCAAATATGTCACAGGCGAGGGGGTGTGATTTTTTCTGGCCATGTGGAATGTTGTCTTTGGCTGAGAAGCAGTTGCATTGTGTACACTGGTGGGTTTAAGATCTTGTGTTTATCAAAACCTCCTGATGCTCTGCTTTCCAGATTTTCATGCCTAAATGATTTTCACCTCTTGAGTGAACTTTTCAGATTGCTTCTTTTTGATTCCAAAGAGAGACAATATGCTGTTCCCGGAAGCAGGGACAGCTTTTCAATAGACACAGATTGCAAAATGTTGGGGATGCAGAAGTTCAGACAATGGATCTCCTTGTTTTCAGTTGTTTTCTGAGCCAGAATATGATATCCTTATGTGAACTGAGTGCATTCTTTTCTGCACATGCCTTCTTCCACAGGAGGTATGGAGGGGGCACCAATCCAGACTATTTTATAGTCTGGTAGTAAGGGCAGTGACTTGGGAAGTGGAATATGCCGTTGGCATGACCTCAGGCTGAGGCTTCCCACTTTCTCGGTTGAGTCCTCTCAAAACTACTACAAAAGAGGGCCACTGCTATTACCTCCAGAACTCAACTCAGTGCTGTCGCTATGAATTAGGGGTGCTCTGAGTATGACTAAAGATTTGGTTTCCTTCATAGGCTTTGGCAGAACTGAGCATCTCTGTTATGGATTGTACTGGAATTTAGATGAGATGTAGGAGCCTTCTTAGAAGAAAATGGTGCTTTTGTGTGGCCACTGGGACAGGGTTATTCTAGATCACTTTTTGTGGGTACCCAAATTCTGGCTATGTCCCATTGTGCTGCCTAGTTCATCAGTCTGAATCTGACCCTCAGGCCTGGACATGATCTTTTATCTGGTACTTGTACCACCTAAATAAAACATGGCCTCAAAGATCAAACCAACACCACTTCTTAAAGCCTCAGCAGCCTTGGTGACCAATCAATGAAGTGACCTCCTTAAGCACCTGTTCTTCATTCATCACCTTGGTACTGACTCTACATCCATCTTCTATTGCGGACATCTCTGTTTCAGCACTACAGATCTTTGGAGATGTTAATCCAAGTGAAAGGAAAGAGAAGAGGAGGGGTGTAGACAGAGGCAAACAAGAAGCACCACGGCTCTTCCTCTTCTTGTTGCACTCTGTCCTATGAAAGGCTAAGAAACAACTCTGGATGTCTCTGTCCGCGGATCATAGGAAAGTAAGGCTGGAAGGGACCTCACATCATCATCTAGTCCAACCCCCTGATCAAGGCAGGATCATCCCTGGCTAACCCATCCCAGCCAAGTGTCTGTCTATTCTGCTGTTGGAATCTCCGTCCTTAGAAATCTTCACGGTTTCTCTAGGCAGCCTGTTCCAATGCTTGCTGTATGCTAGTGCTGGCAGGAATGGTACACTCCATTTACTTTGCTATACTTCATGGGCCAGATTCTGACCTTGTTGCCTCAGTGTAAATTTAGAGTAACTCCAATGTTAGTGCAATTATTCTGGATTCTGGTGTGAATGAATGCACAGTCTTACATATCTAAAGATGTAACGCAAAGATAAATGTGTAAAATGTTTAAGCTACTTACATGGCAGATAAAATTTATATTATTTGATAGTTATATTTTTAGTGCAAAATAAAATATATCTTAAAGCCAAACCTGCCATCACAATAGTCTCATGGAAAAATAGATGAATGTACTAAGGATCTTTACTGAATTTAATTACCAACTATACCGCCTACAACAATCCCTCTATGACCATCACATTGCCTTTTCAAATTCCTATATATTCATTATACACATGAAAATGAATTCTTGAAACACAGACAAGGATTTTCATAACTTACTTGTGTTTAATCCTCTTACTGGGAAATGAATGAATGGGAATCATGCCCTTGACTTCATTTGAAGCTCTGTCAGACTCAGTATATATATTTTTATTAGGCCATATAAGTCTTTCATTTTGGTGATTTTGCATTGCAGCTATTTGTACCTTGTTTTTCATATCATAGCATTTTCCTATTCCTTTTAAATACTTTTCCATTTAATGTCTTCTCTTTGTTGGTATTTACTCTAAGGCATTTATCTGAATTAGATCCAATTTCCACCTACAGTATTAATTGTGTATTTGAATAGTCTCTGCTCCACTGCAACTGGCTGTTCCTAATTACTGGTGCTTTCATATATAACTTTGAAATATGTACCTCTCAATATTGTTGTTGTTATTATTTACTGAAAAACAACAACAGCAAACCCTACAAATATAGAACTGATTTTTCCATAAATCAATGTCCTAGATTTTCTTTGAGCTGTTTACAGTAGGAACAAGTTTCCAGTGTTATTATATAATTCACATGAGGGAAGTTGTATATGTAGGATCTATTTAGTGGTTGACAAGTTATTTCATTTGAGGATTTGCCCATTAGGTTTTAGGATACCATGTGGTCCCTCACTGAGAAGTAGGACCCCTTAGTAGGCTTAGTTAAAAATGTCTGTTGAAATGCTTTGTCAATGGAACATAATGAAAAAGAAACTTTTTGTTGAAATGGCCAAATAGTATTTTTTTTTCTTGCACAAAATGTTGAGTTGTTCATTGAAAAACTGATTTTCTAAGGATCTTATTTTCAATTTGGAAATGCTACCATAATGTCTCATGGGGGTGCAGTTCAAATATCTAATGTCCCCATTTCTTTCTACACCACTTCCATTAGAGAATCAGTCCAAGAGTGGTGCCTAATAAACTGTGGTAGATGTACTCTGACCAGAGAGCCTGAGCTTCTGTGGAGATCAACCTCATTTTTCAGCCAGGTCTTCTGACTTCATTTCTATGTCAGTGCTTTGTTGGCTTTTTATCTGCAAGTCATCTAAGGATCTAATGGCCTCATGTGCACCGAGCTGTGCATCAACATCCTCAGGACTATTCCTGATAGAACATAACTTCCTCTGGCTCAGCTTGCACTTGTGTCCTCTGGTGCTGGGCACAGCTCAGGCTACAGTGTGAAAAAAATTAATTGATTAATACCTACCTACTTCTTAGGCATATGGTGAGTCTTAATTAATTCTCCATGAAGCACTTTGAGATTGTCAGAGGAAAGATCCTAAATCAACATAATGCGTCACTATTATTAAACAGCTTTAGGTAGTAGACAACTAATGCTTCTGTAGAAATGTCAAGCCACAACATGCCAGCATATCATTAAAACACATCTGTTCAAACACTTCTTGCAAGGTGCATATGTGACCTTCCTTCCCGCGAAAACAGCTTGTCTCCCCCTAATCAAGCTGTTCGTTCTAAATGTGCTTACATTTAATCTCTCATTATCACTTCTAACGCTTTCCTCGACAACTGAATAGTTCCTAAATGTTTTACTAACAGAAGTGTCAAAAGAGATTGGTCATCTCCCAGTCTGAGATAGGGTTGGGTACATTGGCGACGCATAGGGGATGCACATGGGTGCTAGTGCACCCCCTGAGACTGGCTGTGCACCCCCTGAGAGAAGTACTGGCAGCACTTCTGGTTCCCGCTGGCACTTCTGCTGGCGGCAATTGGCTGCTGGAGGACCTCCCCCCACCCCTGGTCTGTGATTGGCTGCTTGTGCCCCCCCTGCCCCTGGTTTTAGGAGACACCAGTCACCCATGGTTGGGTATTTGACCCGTCAAATAAAGTTTGGTCAATTGGCCAGTCAAATATCAGTGAAAAGTGTAAAAAATTGCCTTTAAAGTCAAATAATACACAGAACAGGCACAATTTTTCCATTAAGAAATGTGTCAAAAACAATACAAAATCATGTTTCTGTCAAAAAAACTACAAAAAATAGATTCACTCCCCATAAAATTGCTGTAATCTGTGGTCAAAATCTATGCAGTCAATTGACCAGCTTGCCAACTCTAATTTAAGAGTATGAGTATCTGTATTTTTCTGAGCTTTTATCAAACATAGGAAGTTGAAACCCCTGCGATTTCTGTTGCTGGTCTGTCATTTTCCCTGCCAAAAATGTCTTTTGGTGTAAGTATTCATGTATTAGAGGATATGTAGCATGATACATTTGAATAGTACTACACTTGCTTAAGACCAAACTACAGGAGAAATACTGCTCCATGAGAATCCAGCATTTTAAAGAGATTGCATTTAATCACATATCTCTTAAAGGTAAGTTTATCACCAAATTTCAGGCAGAAAGCTGTTTTGCTTGTGTTTAAGCAGGAGATAAAATAGGACTAATGTTTTCTCTGCTTTAGGCTCTAGCCTTTTAATCACATTACAGGCAATCCTAGACTTACAACGTTTCGAGTTGCAATGTTTTGCACTTACAACATTTATAAATTGGCACTCTGTGTCAACTTTCTGACATCAGTTGCAACTTAACAACGCTTGATCCAATACGACGCCATGCCAGCGAACAAGTTCACTGAGTCGCTCATCTCCCTGGAGAATATCTGTCCAAACTTCCTTGGACACTTCTTTAAGAAAGCAGACAAGAGACCAGGAAAACCTGCAGCCAAGACTCCTGAGAAGACTCCAGCCAAGAACCCTTCAAAAAGTCCAGCAAAGTCACCTCAAAGAAGTCCTTCCAAATTGATATGCTTGCTACTCACAATATAAATACATTCGTGTAGCGATATTACTCATCTATAATTGATTGAGTATAAAATTCTGGGTTATTTTTGGTGAAAATAGGGTATCGGGCCTTGGTTCAGGAATCAACCCCCCATTTATAACATTGTTTCCTATGAGAAAATTGGTTCCGAGTTACAACATTTCGACTTAAGACTTGGTTTTCAGGAATCAATTGTGTCGTAAGTCCGAGGACTGCCTGTATTCTCTGGTGTTGGACAGCTCTGGAAGGCTTAATTGGTCAATATAAGATGAGCTTTTAAACATCTTTTAAATGGCTAGAGGGATTCACTCCTGTGAAGGAGCAATTCATCCCACAGTGACTTCTGGAATTTCACAGCAGCTGTAGAGGTTTGCTAAATCTTGAGCTCAGACTTATGAGTCTCCATTTAATATTGTCAGAGATGCTTGGTTATCTAACTTATGTGGACTGCCCGGCTTTGGAGTCAGGGCGACAGGTGATCTACAACCAATGGATTACAGCTGTCCAGTGAAACAATCGACTCTTCTATATACGCTGGGCAATAGTTTAAAGGGTGAAATGGTGTTAATTATAGCATCTTTCATGTCATGGTATTTTTTACAGTTAAGTTAGAAGGCAAGACCCTTGCACTGGAGAGTATCTGGCCACATTAACTGTTTCATTCTTGATGTGCTGCAGAGCTGGCCCTGGAAAAAAGATCTCCATCCCTTCCTATCACTCCATCATCTGGCTGCCTTTTATTCCCAATCACATACTGAAATCTGAACTTGGAGAGGAATTCAGTGACATAGAAACTTAAAATATCTCCTGATTTCGTCCTAACCAGCTGTTTGAGATTCCTAATAAATCTAAGGCATATGCTTGTTATTTGGAAAAGATTATTCTGGGGCTTAATATTTATACAATCTTTTCTATTTAGCTATTTTGTGTGTTGGCTGATACCAAGGGGTCTGTTTACAGCAGTGTTAGTGGGAAGACTATCTGCACACTTTGCTATTGACCTTTTACAATTGAAGAATAATGTGCCACAGAAAGAAAAAAAAATACCCTCTCTAGTTATGAGTATGGTGAAGAAGAACAATTTCCTTTATTTTGGCAATTTAGAGAATAACTAAGAATGGCAGTTTGTGAATGGAAGAACATTAGATAATGTGGAGGAGAAAGAGAGATCGAGAAAGAAAAATTAATTCCACACATCTCTCAAGCGATGACAGATTAGCTGGGAGTGTTAAGTGTTTGTGAAAGAAAGTGTTATTTAAGCAGGGCCAGCACAGTCTGGTTTATTGATGGGTAATAAAGACTCCTTTGGAATTAAATAATGGAGAACGTGGAAGGAAGATTGTGAAATATTAACCATGCACTCAACAGGCAAAGTTGAGGTGTAATTTGCCAAGTCCTCCATCATTCTTGGGCGTGTGGGTTTCATCCTCATTTTATTTCCTATACAGGTGTGCTCTGCTTCCTTTTTTTTCCTGCATGCCATTGGCAGATACCCAGGAGAGGGAATCCAGGTGCAGACTAAGCAATACACCTTGTCAAATTTCAGCTGTAACTTAGGGTGCCTAACCTTAATTTTCAGCCCACGCAGGTTCTGAAGGTCATACTGCAAGTCAGTGTCTAAGCGGGGTTCAGACCCAACTGTTCTGCCTCCCAGTTTCACCATTAGGAACCCACTTAAATCACGGGGAGACAAAGGGTTTTTCATGACCTGCTTGCAACGGGCAGATCTGATTTCACGGGCATTTCACGGTGGCCTTGCCCCTTGGTGCTGATTGGTGGAGAGGCCCCAGGAGGAGGAGGGATGAGGGGGTGGCTCCCATCTTGATTGCTGACTGCCCTTTGTGCCACCCCACTGCTCGGCACTTATAGGTGGAGAGGCACTGACATGGGTAGGAGGGACAAGGGGACAGCAACCCCCCTTCTTGCCACTCCCCCATCCAGCGCCTTATTCTCCTTGCAGCAAGGACCACTGGGAAGCTGGAATTTTATTTTTATTAATTTTTTTGTTGTTATTGATCTTGTGGATTTCACAGACAATCCCAGATTTCGCGGTCGCTGTGAAATCCGTGAAACTGTGAAGTAGGTCCCTATCCATATAACCATAAAACAAAGCATCTGTCTTCCCACATGCATATACAGCTCAGTAGTGGCAGTGGGGCCAGATGAAGTCTTTATATTTGTTGGGTTTTTGTGGACTACTATTTCTCAAACATTCAACCATGACTCATTAGCTGGTTCTGTGGCACCTAGGATTTGTCTACATCATGGAAACTGCAAGGAGGGGCTTGAGCATACCCTGCCCGGACCCCAAATTATCTGTGCCCACAGGCATGCTCCAAACATGGAAGTTTGCCTGTGGTTGCCCCAGGCTTGCTCCTCTGTGCCCCTGTCATCCTGTCTCAGTCTCAACTGTGCCTGAGAGTACGGGTGTGGATGAAACTGGGGAGAGATCGTCAGTGAGATCTAGGGCTAGCAGTACACAGCCAGAGAATATATAGATCATATCAACACATCTTTTGATTCCAAAATTGAAGGATATTTTCAGCATTTCTCAGAGAGCTATCTGCATACGCAGTTCAGTGCTTGGCACTGTGCTAGGCCAGCCAGGTAGCTTCATTTTGGTTCTGCAGTTTTGCAACGTTAAATTGTTGGCAGCTTCCCCAGTGCAGCACACTGGCGGGACATAATTGGCCCTTGGTCAACTGGCTATTTATTTTAAGCCAACTTCAATAGCTCAAGGTTGCGCTGTGCTAGGTAATTACATCTCTTAACAGCTTTCTGTCCATGTCGAGCTAATACAGGCAGCAAAATGTCATATCCTGAAGATCCCTAATATGAGTACTGCTTGAATTGCTAGCATATAGTTTGACTTACCTCTAATGAATATGAATACAGATGAATATAGATTGGAACCAAATCACATTACAGAGAAAAGGCAGACTGAGCAAAAATCAATTGGTGGGGTGAGTGACATTTTACAATGGGAAAACCCATCTGTCAGGGTCCTGAAATGTCAGAATAAAAACTTTTGAGAGCTGGACTGTGGCTCTGTAATTGCTCTTTTCAAGTACATAGACAGACTTGGGTGTGATAAAAATAAACTTGTTGAAGACGCACGGCTCCCAAAGAAAATAAAGGGCACAGTGAAAGACATGGGGAGACACGTTTATTCAGGTATGACACAAAGGATGACTTAGAAAACTTTTGATCTGCTGAAAAGAGAAATAAGTAAATGTAAAAAAAAAAAGGATATGGGAAATATGAACAGCTGGTTCACATTGTGCAAAAAGTGATAATGTGCACTGAAAAGATGCAAAGTGGTATGAAAAACTTGATGACAAACCGATAATGAAAGAAAGAGCAAAGAAATACTTGTTTATATGCACGGAGAAAAAGTTTCTTTTAGAAAGTACACTCTCTTTAGATTTGCTTTTCAATCCATAAAAAGCAAAGGGAGAAGCTAATGAGAAATCCAGTATATATTTATTCTAATGAAGGTAGATATATGATAGATTACTAGTATTTTACTAAGTGAATGCTGTGGTGAGCTTTGCATAGAGGGCAGGTTTGTGGCTCTCTTCCACTTCTTTAAGTGGCTGTTTTCTTTTACATAATGGAGTTAAAAGTAGAAGTTTTCTTCTTTCAGGGGGGTACTTGGTAGCCGTGTTGGTCTGAGACAAAAAAACATACAAAAGACTTTTTGTCTCAGACCAACACGGCTACCAAGTACACCCGTGAAACATGAAAGATGCCAAATTTTAGCCGCTGTTGGATTTTAAACTTCATTTCAGAACAACAAGGAAGTTTTTTTGCCTCCCTGCCTGCTGTCTGACACCTCCAGAGAAGGAATGCTACCTGATTAACACATCAACGACCTACTCAACACAGCTCGCAAAGACACTTTCATGGACCCAGAGGGACAGACTTCCATCTTCAGCTCCCTCTGTGCAAAAATGAAGTTTATTTCCTACCTAGGTGGACTTTTTACCATCTTGTACCATCTACACTTTTCCCAGAGCCTGACAAAGGGACTTTGATCCTGAAAGCTTGCAGAAAAGGACAATTTTCTTTCCATTTTCCAGTTGGTCTAATAAAAGTATAAGTTTGGAACCAAGAGTTCTAGTTTTTTGTATGAAGTTTTCTTCTGGCATTTCATTTAGGCTGTTCGCTCTTCTTTCCCAGATCTGAGGAAGACAGAAAGCAGAGTAGGGGGGCAGCTAAGGGCTTTGTTACATAGTAACTTTAGGTGGCTTATGGAGATCTTAACCCCTGGACTGGCTGCACGTTAACACCTTTTAAGTGGCTTAAATCACTCGTTATTCATCTTAAAGTTACACCAGTCCAGGGCAGAATTATCTCTAATCCGCCTAATTTTGTTCCTGTTCCATTACCATCTGGCCATTTCCCTCAGCTATTTAGCCCAAGGTGAAGTCCTCCAGCAGTGGAGAATGCAGTAGTACCTCCTGACACTAGGGCAGAACGGGTCAATGCATAGTGTTTCACCCCCCAACAGGGAAGTCAGGCAGAGTAAGCACTGCAGCCGTGGAGCACTGCTCAGACTGGCTCTACTGCCATTGGCAGCTGCACAGAGAGTGGGCACTGTCTGAGCTCTGGAGGAAAAACAATCGGATTCCTTGGGGCTCAGGCAGTGGCCAGTAGCCCAGCTGGTGGGGTGCTGTGCGGCAGGCATTGCCTGAGCTCTGGAGAAAAAAAGGATCAGGTTCCTTGGAGCTCAGTGTGGAGCCAGGCTGTAGCCCTGGACAGCAGAGCTACCAGGCTTAAGTCCTGACAACTCTGTTCTCAGCACAAAGCCACCATGGCTCCATGAGAACAGAGAGACCCAGGGAAGCTGCCCCATGTCTCTCTGGTGTTGCTGCAACTGTGAGTGGGGGGCTTGCACTCTGCCTGGTGGGAGCTGCAAGCAGGTTCTGCTCCTAGTCCTGCCCCTGCTCACCAAGCCTCTAGTAACAAGTTACAGCTGTGCAGGTGAAGGACAGTCAGAGATGGTTTTTCACCTCATCGTGTGGCTGCTCCACTAAGCCAAACAACACTAAGCTGATTAATATTTGTTAGACTTAATGGCGTAAGGTCTAACAAGGCCCTTAGACACTAATGTAAGCTTTCACAGGTGACAGCCTATATCAGGGGTTTCAACCTTTTTTAATAGGTTGAAAACTATTAAAAAAGGTTTCAATTGTTCAATTTGTCCCCCGGCGGCTGGACATGGAGCAGCAGCAGTGTGGGGTGGTGGGTGCGAGTTCCACCCTCCCGCAACTGACCAGCCAGGCAGCACCCGCAGAGGGGCACTGCTGCCCTAGCCCCACCACCCCTGCTTCAGGGAGGCGGTGGTGTGGGGTGGTGGGTGGGGGCACTCCATTCCTGCCTACCCATGCATACCCCCCAGGGCTTTCCCAAGTACCCCCTGACCTATATCATTAGATGCTTCTTCCAGCCTCAAGCACTATTGTCTGTCATTCTCAGGCTACAAATAGACATTGCCAAATGAAGGATATTCCCTGGCACAACATGTCATTTCAGTGGGCAAAACGTGTTGCCCATTGACTTGAGGCAGGGTCTTTGTACCTGAAAGCTCATCTGAACATCTCTCCAAACTATATAACTACTCCAATAAAAGATACAATAAAAAAAAACAAAACCCAAACCCTTGCCCCTCACATTCTTTGATCCATCACAGATACAGCAATCCTCCAATCCCCTAAACATTACAGACATTTACTTTCACCACCAAAAATAGCAGGTGATGGAGATGAGAAGCTAGTGAAGTATCTTGTAGGGGTGTGTGATGCTTCAGTTGCCGATTCAGTTTGGAGAAGATTTGGCCTGATTTGGAAGCCAAATCACCTAATCGAAATTGAATCAGGAGACAAAAACCCCCCTCTGAATTGATTAAAAAAAAAGATTTGGAGATTTGGTGATTCAGAAGGCAGTCTCGCAGGGGAACAGAAACTGAGAAGAGGGAGGGGGAGCAGGGGTGTGGGGGGGCGGGGAGATGGATATCTGTAGCTGGCCAGTGACTGTGATCTTTCCCCAAGTCCCCTTCCAAGCACAGTGCTCTGGGGGAGGGACGTAGAAACAGCATATAATTCTATGTCTGCAGCCTTTCTGTCCCTTTTGTGAGCTGTTTTTACCGGAGCAAAATAGGGACGGGTGGCTGGCCCAGAAACAGGTGGGTGGGCAGAGATCTAACCAGAAGCAGGAAGGCCCCCTCTTACAGGATACCATCCCTGCTGTTTTCATCCCAGTGTGCCTTAACACACACACACACACACACGTTTTGCTTGGTGCAGTTTCCCAGAAACCCTTGCACCTATCTCCTTGAAACCTGACAGGCTTCATGGCCTCTGAAGGGGCTACCAACCCCTGCTGTTTTCATCCTGCTGCACTTTAACACACACACACACACACACACACACACACACACACACACACACACACACACACACACAAATTCACACACGTCACGAGTTTTGCTTTGAACAGTTTGAGGTGCAGTTTCCTAGAAATCGCTGCACTTATCTCCTTGACACTTGGCAGGCCTCATGCCCTTAGAAGGAGCTACCATCCCTGCTGTTTTCATCTAAACCTGCCAAAAAATGACAAAAGTCATAGGTATTTCAGTGATTCCCCATTATAGTCTATGGCCAAATCACCGAATCTCTCTGAATCAGTACCGAATCTTCTGAAGTTGATTCAGCCAAATTGATTTGGGACGGTGATCTGAATCTCTGAATCGAATCACTGTCCTCTGAATTGGCCAAATACAAATCCAATACTTCCCTATTTACGCAGGCCTAATATCTTGGATGTTAAATGAAAATTGTAGGCTGTATTTTCAAGAGCTGTTAGCTCTCATTTAAAAATCATAGGCAGGACTGTAAAATGATTACATGTTTCTGGACACCCAATTCCCATACAGTTGTTCCTGTGTCATCCTCTTACTTTTGCCTGTTTGTCTACATCACTCATATTATCTTAGATTGGGGCTTCTCCATGCAAATCAGGAACAGGGTGTTGCTTATATGTATATGTATGTATTTGAATCATGATCAAGTAATGTGGTGAGGGTAATACTGGCAGGGGGATGGCTGTTTTTCCTTAAGCATTTTAACACAATCTATTTGAGATGAACAGTTTATTCAATGCAGTTTTGCCCTAGCTTCATGTAAATCTCACAATTTAATTTCATGTTGCATTTGGTCCCATGTTCATAAATTGTCCAATAAATGTTTATGGCAAGCAGATTTTTGAGTATGAATTGATTAATAAAAGAGCTGGCCTGGGCTATCCCTGAGGCATTACAATCACTTGCTTATCTTAGTCACTTGTAGAAATAGTGAGAAAATGAAGCGTTTTCTTTTTTTAAGGAAACTTTTAAGTAAAATATGTAAAACAAAGATGTTTTGTCTGAAAGCTGCAATAATCATGGGGGTTGCAGTTCGAGAGCCTTTTCTCATTTTGTATCATTGGTGAGGCTGCCTGGGCAAACAACCTCTCCCATGATACATCATTCTCCTTCTTGGTGGAAAACTAGGGTTTAGAATAGGATCCTTGGCCATAGGACATGTAATCAGACTTGAGAGCCCAACCCATAAAGGGGAATGGAAACACAAGGCAACCAAATGAATCAATATGGTGCCTCGTTGCACGGAAACATTTTTGTTCTGAGAGCATTCGTTTTTTTTTCATATCATGTAGAAATTAACCACAAAAAGGAAACCCTTTTTCATGAAGAAGAAAAAAAAAATGTTGATTTGAAAAATCAAATGAACAAGTTGCCACTGAAAAGCAATTTCTGTAGAGAGTTTTCAGTCGCTTCTAGTCACATGTTGAACGTTCCTGAATGAACGTCAGTGCATAAACAAGGAGCAAGCAGGGTGCGTAATAATTATTTTACACTCAAGGAAACGTCTTGCCCCACAGTATAAACTGACTTGACTGTATCTCTTCTGTGTTCACTATAGAGGGGAAATCATGAATTAAGTATTTAAGCAAGTGAGCTTCTTCACCCCGCAGGCTGACAAATGAAAGAGTCTGACTCACTCTGTGTCTCCTTTGTTGGCAAAGGCCAAGTCGTGCTATGGAGGAGGCACATGCTATGTCACTCATTTTACAGAAGATTTGCCTTGCGTTGTCAGCTTCAAACTGAATTAGGTTTTCTCCGGTACACTTGATATAATATGCAGGCAATTCACTAGAAAGCTTTTTTCTCTCAGCTGGCATGGTGGCATAATTTTGGAGTATAAAATGTTGCTACAAAAGCTGAAAAACATCTCCGTCACAGTATTATTTTATCATCTTTAGACATGGTGACATTTGAGCTGTTTTGGCTCTTTAATGAGCAGTATTCATGGTTCAAGATAAGCTGTTATCTGGAATTCTCTAAGGTAGTACATATAAGACTGTATTTATTAATTTATGCTTTAATCTGGTCAAGTGGCAAAACGAATACTCTGCATTTGTTCAGAATCCAGTTTTATGAAATGTCCCAGCTTCTTTGCAAATGATGCTGTTCTTGGAAAAAGTCTGAAGAGTTTCAAATAACTCATTGACATGATCACATCTGCAAATAAGGCCAGTGGGAGAAAGAATCTAATGTGTGGGATAAGCAGTCCACAGGGAGGAATTGTAGGAGAATCGTAGGATCAGAGACCTCTCACGATTCATGTGACCCCCTGGACAAATGCAGGAAAGCCACTCCTAAATTCCAAGATGAACGTGGGCCGCCAATGCAAGCATGCAGTCAGTAAGGCCAACTGCACCTTGGCATGCATCAACAGATGCATCACGAGCAGGTCCAAGGAGGTCATCCTCCCCCTCTATATGACACTGGTCAGGTCGCAGTAGGAGTACTGCATCCAGTTCTGGGCACCGCACTTCAGGAGGGATGTAGATGACATGCAGAGGATCTAGAGGAGGGCCACCTGCATGATCAGGAGGAAGCAGGGCAGGCCCTACAAGGAGAGGCTACGGGACATGAACCTGCTCAGCCTCCACAAGCAAAGGCCGAGAGGAGATCTGGTGGTCATCAATAAACTTACCAAGGGGGACCAGTAGCGAACAGAAGAGTCCCTGTTCCCCAGAGCACTACTGGGAGTAAAAAGGAATAACAACCACAAGTTGGCTGAGAGTAGGTTCAGGCTAGACATCAGGAAGCGCTACTTCACAGTCAGGACGAGTAGGAGCTGGAACCAACTTCCAAGGGAAGTGGTGCTCACTTCTACCCTGGAGGTCTTCAAAAGGAGGCTAGATAATCACCTAGCCTGGGTCATTTGACCCCAACATTGTTTCCTGCACATGGCAGGGGGTCGGACTTGATGATCTGCTCAGGTCCCTTCCGACCCTAACAACTATGAAACGATAAATCATCCCTGTCACGCGCAACTGGTGCCACCTTAGTCGGGGGTGGGGGGGGAGGACGGCACATGCCTCCCGCCTCCCGTGGCCAATCTTGTTGACCCAGGAGGGGAGGGGGACCCCAGCTGGTGCTTGCAGGGGGGGCACTGGTGCTCCTGCCTGCCCCCTCTGCCCATTACCTAAGTGGCGAGCGCAGTCAATCAGGAGGTGCATGGGCATTGTCAGGGGGTGCACATGTACCCCCATGCACCCTCTATGCATTGCCACTGATCTCTGTCCAAAGCTTGTCCAGCCTCTTCTTTAACACCTCCAAAGAAGGAGATCCCACAGCTTCCCTAGGCAGTCACTTCCACTGCCTTAATGTTCTCAGGAAGGATGTTTTTCCTGTTGTCTAATCTGAGGAAGAGTACAGGGCTAGGATCCAGAATGACCTGGATAGACTGGAGAAATGGTCCACGATCGATCAGATGAAATCCAACAAGGGTAAGTGTAAAATCATGCACTTGGGAGGGAATAATTAATTGCATGCACCAATACAGACTGAGGAATGATTGGCTGGGCTGCAGTACTGCAGAGAAGAACCTGGGATATACAGTAGATGATAAGCTTAATGAGCCAATAGAGCACTTTAGATGCAAAAAAAAGCTTGCTGGGTTTTATTAATAGGAGTTTCACTTGCAAATCACTTGCAAACTCGCTCTTTTCTGCACTGGGGAGGCCTCACCTGGACAGCTGCCTCCAGTTTTGGGTCCCGCACTTCAAGATGGATGTGGACAAATTGGAAAGAGTCCAGCACAGAGCAACAACAATGATCATGGGCATGGACAATCAGACTTATGAGGAAATCCTGAAAGAAATAGGGTTCTTTAGTCTGGATAAGAGAAGACTGAGGGGGGATTTGATCACAGTCTTCAAATACCTGAAAGGCGATCACAGAAATGATGGACGTGGGTTTTCTCCATGGCTGTAGGGCAAAAGACTAGGACTTCAATGGCCTCCAACTGCAGCACAAGAAGTTTAGATTGGCAATTAGGAGAAACTTTGTGACCATGAGGGTGGCCATGCATTGGAACATGCTACCAAAGAAATTATGGAATCTCTATCCATCCTTCAGAGCAGATTGGATAGGCATTGGGCTGGGATGGTTTAAGTCAGGAATGATCCTGCATCGAGGAGGGGGCTAGCCTAAATGAGCTTGTGAGGTCTCTTCTAGACCTACTTTCCTATGATCCTATGATCTTATTTCTTTATTAGAAAAGGCAAATACTTGGACTGAAATAAGGTTAGACTCTGCAAAGTGTGCGAACTGCATTTCACAGCAGGTTAGGAAAAGGCACATAGTCTCAGCGGTGTAGCTGATGAGCGTTCTGCCCGAACCACCCCACTTTCCAGATTATAAATTTACACAAAATGTTTTTCTTTCACATTCACTTAATAACAAAATTCTCTCTTATTTCAATAATGTCTCAGTATTGCCCTGATAGTATTCATTATAGCAACTGGCCCATATTTTGAATGCATATTTCCAAATAGTTTCACAAAAAGGGTAAAAAAATCATAACAGATGTAGGAGGTAAATTAATACTATCATTATATCACCGGCAGGGCCCATATTTGACTCTCAGCTCCATTTGTTCAATCAGGAGCTATGCCTTGGAAGTGAAACAGTCTAATTATATATAATATCACAGACAGTTTATGAACAGAAAAAAAAATTAACTACCAAATAAGTTATCAGTTATGAATTCTTCACATTGCCCTACCTGTAACATCACTGGGATTCAAGCACTTTTGCTATGAAGGCAGACATATAGGTTACAGTGAAAACTAGATGGAAATATGGGTTTGGGGAGGGGTCACACTTTATATTCAGGATGTTTGTATAAATAGTTCATAAAGGATTAATGCACATTTAGCGGTTATTACAGACATGAGAAATGTGTGCTTGTAGGTGGCCATATGTAATGCATATCAGAAAATGTTATCCAGAGTCATAAGCTGTGCAAATAACCAACCTGTTGACTTGCTGGGCTATTTATTCAAACATTTATTAATTCCTTACAAAGTACGGGTGAACTTGGAAGATTCAAATCTTCAGGATCTGATACAATTAAAACAAAACTATTCACGTGCCTCCTTTGGCTGCTTCCTCACTGAGACCTGTGGGGACCGAGGGTCGGTCTAAGGCTACGGCCAGTAGCCCGGACCATCAGGTGGAGTTTTTCCACGACGGAGTAGAGTTAGGCACGGAAGCATATTGGTTTTATAAAGAAGGCTTTACTTACACTGCTGATGGTCGCAGCGCAGGAAGGAAACTTGCTTGAGTTACAGTTGCACACACACAAACAGAAGTGAGATCTCTTCTCACACCGAACCGAAATGAGTGGTCGATGTACGACTCCGTACGCTCAACAAGGGGGATACGTCAAATTTCCACTATGACGGGGAGTGGCTAGAAGCTGATCAGGCCTCTATGTCCTCCTCTAAGACACATACGGAGTTTGCTAGGTTCCACAGCGCGCTTAGAGTTCCCCACGAGATGGTTGTGGAGTCCTCCAACTTGGGCGGAAACCGCTCTAACCTTTTATTCGGCCAGCGAGCCAATTGCTAGCTGCCACGTGGAATAATTTAGAATCAGCCAATAAAGAGGTACACATTTACATATCAATGGCAGGAACTTCTCTGCACTGGGGTTTTCTCTCTGCAACTGAGAATTCCACTGTGCAAAGAAAGCTCCATGTGGCGGGAAAATTCCAATGTGCCGAGGCACCAAAAATCATTGGGTTATGACATGCCCCCTTGCCAATGGCACAGCTGGAATTTAAACCACATGTGCATCGTTTGGGTCGTTACGAGCTCTCTCAGCTGGTTCATAAACTAAACGGTTAAACACAAACTCAGACAACAAAATAAGTTCGTCCTCTAAGGATCGAATCAAATAATAGCCGGCACTAACACACAGAGACATAATTATATTCATACAAGAAATTCAATTATCAGGACTTCAGTTGGCATCATGGCAAAGTCACAAGTCAAGCCCTCGCTTCTTCAGTGATGTTCTCTTTCTCTCTCTCAGGACTTCCCTCCACCACGCACTTTGAGTCGTGGAGACTCAAGTACAGGTAAAATGATGTGTTTCCCTTGAGGGTATTTTTTGCTTTAGGGAGATAAAACCTATTTGGGCCTCACCTAATTTAAATATTGCAGGTTGGCCATATGGGGAATCTTCTTTGTGTTTCAGAGTTGAGGGATGTGGTAAAATTTAGTAATTTAAGCATGTGTTCAGTGATGCTTGTTACTTTTTCTCCTGCCTCATTTCTATACAAGAATCCAACAAATGCACCCCCATCCACTGGACTTAGAAGTTCTCCATTTAGGCCAAGCTAACAGCAAATGACTAAATAAGGAGGAAGGCAAAATCCTATCTTGTTCATTTTTAAGGACTTGCTTGGGCTTCTTGAAGAGAAAGGAAAGGTTTTTTCAAGACAGCCTTTGAGGGGCTTTTGAAAAACAGTTTCTTAAATGCAGAGGGTATGTACGTCTTATGGAAGAAATGCATGCAGTGACATTTATATTAATATGCACAGGCACAGCAAGACCAAAATATTAAGAAAACTAATAGATAGTTACTGATGCAGTCCCCTGTGATCCACAGCTAGGAGAAAGGGCTTGTGTTTCTACACTGCCTAACAGCCTAGCCAGGGGAGGTAGGACGAGGATGAAGGAAACAAATGTCCAACCTTTAGGCTTGTCGCATTTCCTACTAGAAGAACACAAGAGAGGCTCATTTTCAGGGAAAGTGATGGAGCACATAGGGACCCGTTGGTACCTGTTTTATGACCTTGCAGCCAGCCTAGATCCAGTTGTGTCATTTGCCCTTGACTCACAGCGTGAATATTAGTATAGAGTTCTGAGTTTTTATAAAATAGCTCTGGGACTATACCTACAGGACACAGTCTGACCAATGAGCAAATGGGGATGGGCCACCTCAAGTAGTTGAGGGTGCACGGCTGCTTCTGATTACCAGGACCACTTACGCCATTAAGGGAAAGCAAGACAAGAATCCGGTCCTCATTGCTTAATCAGATCGGACAGTACTGCTTCCATCATCTTCTGAAAACTCACTGTCTTGTGTAGCTGTTGCTTATATCACGCTGTATGAATAAACTGTATCACTTAATAGGCTCTGGAAACATTTACACATAATAGGAAGGCAGACTGGAGAATCACAGTGCATCAACGCTGATTTATTTAAACCACAGCTTCATTGTGCATGCATTGTAAGTGCCCTCTGTGGGACTGTCCACGCTGTTAAGGATATTTTAGTAGATTAAAAAGCTGGATCATGTGATGGCTATATTGTATCCTAAATGCAATATAGTCTGATGCTTTGATTTCACAACTTTTATTGGGTAATTAATTTGTGTGAAGAGTGGTTACATCAAGTCATACAAAATTATGTACTTTGCAACATAGGAGTCCTGTGCCCTACGTTCCTCAAACAGATTGTTATTTAGGGAATACTAAAAGCATCTCATAGAACAAACTCTTTTCTTTTCCTGCTAAAATACAGGCAATCAACATAACAGTAAATGTAAATGCATACCATAGTATTCTGCATTCAAAAACATTTCCTTTGTTTTACACTTCCAACTTCTATAAATATCTATATAATAGAGGGGCTGGACTTGACAATCTTATGAGATTCCTTCCAGCTCTGTTTTCCTATGATCCAAGAGCTCTGAAAGTTTTGATAGATTAGAATCTCAGTTTATTGAAAGTCTAGTGTCTTGTCATCAACAATCACAGCCACGAAAACTTAGAGGCTTCCAGCCCTTAATTACTCTTATTTTAAAAGGACGTACCTCCTCACACATCTGAGAAATTAAGGACAGACAGTCAAAAGCGCAAGTTGGCAAAAGCCTGCAGCAAGGCAGCAGCCCTGGACTTCAGGAGCGTGGATTTCAATGAGGTAAGAAGAATAGTTGGGAACGTACTGAGGTCCAGGAGGGGAGGGGAGTCGGGTGTCCAAGAGAAGTGGTCGATCCTTAAGGAGACGATCCTCCATGCCTAAAGGGAGGTAATCCCAACAAGGGTCAAAGGGGGCAAGAGGGTGCAAAAGCCCCCATGGCTCACCAAAAGCATACAGGAACATCTCCTGGCTAAAAGGGAGGTGTACACCCAATGGAAGGGAGGGGCCATCACCAGGGAAGACTATACCTTGGTAACTCGAGGCTGCAGGGGGGCCATCAGGAAGGCAAAGGCAGAGATGGAACTGGGACTAGCTACCCAGATTAAGGACAACAAGAAGTCCTTTTTTAAATACACAGGGGGCAAAAAGAAGGTACCCAGTAATGTGGGGCCTTTGCAAGACACGCTAGGAAATCTTGTGGTCGCACCAGGTGACAGGGCTAACCTACTTAATGATTTCTTTGCCTCCATTTTCCTCAACAGGGACCAGATCAGCCCATCTGCCGGGACCCTCTCAGGCCCCAGGGGAGGCACACCCAGGCCCAGGGTCAGTGAGGATCTAATCAGGGAACTTCTGGAGGGACTGGATGTATTTAAATCAGCTGGTCCTGATGACCTCCACCCCAGAGTGCTGAGGAAATTAGCAGAGGTCATTGTGGAACCCCTGGCATGGCTTTACGAGCACTCGTGGTGCTCTGGTGTGGTGCCAGAGGCCTGGAAAAGGGCCAATGTGGTTCCCATTTTCAAAAAAGGGAGGAAGGAGGACCCAGGGAATTATAGGCCAGTTTGTCTTACCTTGGTCCTGGGTAAGCTTTTTGAGAGAATTATCCTGGCGTATGTCCACGAGGGGCCAGCAGGGGAGGTTATGCTTAGGGGCAACCAACATGGGTTCATTAGAGGCAGGTCCTGTCAGACCAACCTGGTGGCCTTCTATGACCAGGTGACAAAATCCTTAGACGCAGCGGTAGCTGTGGATGTAGTCTTTCTGGACTTCAGGAAGGCCTTCGACACTGTCTCTCACCCCATTCTCATTAAAAAACTAGGGGACTGTGGTGTTGACACCTACACAGTTAAATGGGTCACAAACTGGCTGGAGGGCCACACGCAGAGAGTGGTGGTGGATGGGTCATTTTTGACCTGGAGGGATGTGGGCAGTGGGGTCCCCCAGGGCTCAGTCCTTGGACCTGCACTTTAACATCTTCATCAGTGACTTGGACAAGGGGGGAAAAAGCACCCTATCCAAGTTTGCTGATGACACTAAGATGTGGGGGGATGTGGGCACGCTAGAAGGGAGGAATAGGCTGCAATTGGACCTAGACAGGTTATAGGGGTGGGCAGATGAGAACAGGATGTGTTTCAAGACTGACAAGTGCAAGATGCTGCACCTGGGGAGGAAGAACCAGCAGCAGACCTACAGGCTGGGGAACTCC
>NW_005842173.1:1091797-1102295 GCF_000455745.1 Alligator sinensis
ACAAGCTGGAAGAGGGTAGATTTAGACTAGACATCAGGAGGCTCTACTTCACAGTCAGGGTGGCTAGGATCTGGAACCAACTTCCAGGAGAAGTGGTGCTGGCTCCTACCCTGGGGGTCTTTAAGAGGAGGCTAGATGAACACCTTGCTGGGGTCGTTTGACTCCAGTGCTCTTTCCTGCCATGGCAGGGGGTCGGACTTGATGATCTGTCAAGGTCCCTTCGAACCCTACAAACTATGAAATTATGAAACTATATGAAAAGCCCGAAGCTGAATCAATTCAAACTTCACAGGTTAGTCTAAGCTGCATAGATTGAACTGATAAGTAAGTGAACAGACATTCACTTTTGACTCTGGAAATGCAGCTACATTCCTGCAGTGATCCAGGCCAGATGCTGGGGTGGAGCTGGGAGGAGCTAGAGCACACCTTCTGCTCGGCTGGAGCAGACAGCTTGGAGCAAGGCTAGGCTGCCCACACTGTGATATGGGGTTTGCAGGGGAGGTGCAAAGCATCCTGGAATGCTGGGGAACAGTGAATTAACGTGAATCTGGAGAGGATCTGGGAGAGAACTTCTATAAGCCAGTTTAAACTAAATCAGTTAAATCTGATACTACATTTGTCTACATTTATCTTAAAACAGTTTCAGCCATTTAGAAAGTGGTTTATGTGCACTGAACTTCTGTTGTGTTAGATTTTAACCAGGCCCCAATCACTTATACCAGTTTACATGACATTTCTGTCCC
Source organism: Alligator sinensis (assembly GCF_000455745.1). Lineage (NCBI taxonomy): Eukaryota > Metazoa > Chordata > Crocodylia > Alligatoridae > Alligator > Alligator sinensis. Next base: position 1,092,541 of record NW_005842173.1, read on the forward strand.
TAGCTCTTTTGATAATTATTACCCATTGACTAAAGCTGGGCTTGGATTTTAAAACTGTGGTCTGCCAAACCAAAGTAGATTATTGTATTCCATAACGGTAGCAGCCTTGTGGCTTTGTGATGCCCTCCATTTTGACATACTAAAAAGGCTCATGTATACGTGAACTTATTTGCATGCATATACACAAGAGCTGGAAATCTTCCTACCGTATTTTTTTTAACAGATAGTTTCATATTTGGTGATAACTGAAAAGATGTTATGCAGTGGGTTGATACTAAAACTGCTACAGCACACTAAAACAATGCTACTACAAGTGCATGCTTTAACAAAATGCATAGTTAAGAGGAACACGGTAGTGTGCGTTTGGAAACCTTCTAAGCCATATGTGCTACCTGATTCCTGGGTTTTGGACACACGGAGTGAATGGGAGGGGTTGTTTCTGGGTGGTAATTCCAGATCCATCAGGGAAGCAGTGTGGGCATGGTCTGCAGTTATGGCAATGGTAAAGGATCTCCACCTTGGAAGGGTGTAATTAAATATTTTCTCATTTACCCAGCAGCCTTTGCAAACAAGCATGGGGCCAGAGGAAGGGCATACTAGACACAGCAAAACATTCATGAGACAAAAAAAGAGCCACTCATCAGTAGCCTTTAGAGCCACACCTAAATGCCTGAGCAAAGACTGCCTTACCATGGAATGGGGATGGAAAAACCTGAAGAGAGAAAGTCCTTAGTTGCACCATAAATAACGGTAGCATTAGAAAGGAAAGAGAATTTCTGCAAGGTAACTATTGACTTCAATGAGAGTTTTACCTAAAAAGTGAGGAAAAACTGAGTTTTATGCCATTCATATTTGCTTTTGTGATAAATGTTCTCTTTCCATATAGGCCCAATACCTTGAATTTATAGTTGTCTTTACTGGAAGGCTAAAATGGGAGATGTAAATGTCAGGTGAACAGACGTGATGTACGGTCTTGTAGTTTTTTGTGAATACTGCTATATGAGTATTTTCCAAGGAAAACTCAGCTGTTGAAGTGATTTTCTGACAATATTTTCTATTTTTCTTAAGTTCTTAGGCCTTATGGTCACCGAAGACTTAGAAATGGGACAAGAAACTATTCTGAATGGTTCAAGGAGGGTGAAAAAAAGAACATCAATAAATATTGCTTTCTTTTAAAATAAAATGCCAAGCTTGTGATTTATGGGTTTCCAGACCTGGTTCTTAACTCGTTGGGGTTTGCAAGACTGAAACAGTTTATAATGAAACCTATTGCTAAACATACATTAATGTATACCATGGTTCGGTAGTTTCATGACTCTTCATAAAGTTTGTGTTTAGATAAAATTTAAAATCGATTTTACCTATAGTTGAGCATACTGATTTTAGGTTATGATTAATTATATGAGGATATTCTAACTCACAAAAAAACAGAACTCCTACACCATTAAAAAGCTAGGGCTCCAGTGCTCAGATACCAAAGTGATGGGCTTGGTATGCAAATCTAAACAAAGTGAAACTCTGCCTAAGCTCTCAAAGAGATAGAAGTGATCAGCAGCAAACAAAATTGAATTTCAATAGTATGCCTAGGTTAAAAGCAACACATCACGGTCTAATATGAAAGGTGGTGTGATGCATGGTCCATCCTCCTTCAGACTGAATCATGACTTCCATTTTGATTAGAGAAGGTTTATTTGGGGGTGAGATGCTAACTGCTTGTGTATCTAAATAATTCATGCCACTTGCAATCGAAAGAGGAAGAATGGCCTACTGTTTTGTGTGCATTACTCCCAAAATAGTTCAGCACCTCTCTTAATCTTTCAAATTCTAAAATATATGGCTACAGAGGATTGTTGTAGGAAAGCACTTGAATGGAAATATTGCTTTGACATTCATTCATAATTGAAGAATCTGGAAACCTATTGAACAAAGCTTACTGGTTTTCTAAAGCCAGACAGCCACTGTGTTAATGTATTATTTTTTGCAAAGTAATAGTATGTGCATATTCAGCCTACTTTTACATCATCTAGGTACGGGTGGATCTCTCTTGATAGACAAAAGGGCACATTTTCCAGTCGAGGTGTGTCTAGAGAAATTCCACCAGGGAGGGAACAGCTTCTGCCCCTGACTGACTCTGGAATACTACACCAAGCAAATTCATTTCTTGGACACCACAGTGAAAGTTTGCAATGGTCACTCACCGCCACGTTGTATCGGAAACCAACCAACTACCATAGCTACCTCTGTGCCAGTAGCTCTTCTCCTATCCATGCCATTCAATCCATCGTCTACAGCCAAGATCTATATTACGTTGTATCTGCTCTGATCCCACCACCCAGGATGTACACCTTAAGGATCTGGAGCAGGGATACCTGCACTTAAAATACAATCCTAAATCTGTAGCACTCAAAACAGCAGAACCAGACTCAGCCTGCTCCAACCTCAATACCAACATCATGACAAGGATAACAGAATCCCTCTGATGGTCACCTATAGCCCACAGCTTGAACACGTCGCATAAAACATTGACCTCCAGCCCTTCCTGGAAAATGATGACCATCTCAAAGCAGCTTTGGGGGACAAACTTATCCTGGCTTACAGGCACCCCCTGCCCTCAAACAGCATCTTTCAAGCAACTCCTATTCTCACTGAGGCACCAGGCCTTGCAACAGAGCCAGATACTGGTTGTGCCCTCTCATCAATACAGACCACATCATCACTTAACCGGTAAGAACATGGAATATAACATCCAAGGTATGTTCACCAGCAACTCTACCAATGCCTTATACACCATCACCTGCATCCAGTGCTCATTAAAACTCAGGAAATCAGCAGCAGATCCAGCCTCTACTGTAGAGGAGGCATCCTCAGGGTCCCATTGCCTATCTTTTTTTTAATCTATTCCCTTCCCGACATCTGCTGACTCTTGGGGAGGGGGCTGGATTGCAAGCAGCAGCCTGTGGTGACAAAGATTGCCAAGCCTTGTTGTAGCACGTCAAAAGTCGAGACAGATGTGCAAGCCCATTGCAGCACTACAAAAATGGCAGAGGTGCTGGAGAAATATTTCTGGGTGAAACAGAAATTTCTCGGTAGTGTTAAAGCACTCTTTGCTGTGCACTGTACTATTACTGAAGATCTCTGTCCCCCAGCATCCCACAGTGCTCTGATTTCTGCCCACCACCCAAGGGTGGAAAGAGGGAGTGTGTGGTGGACAGTCACTAAGCATGTTGTACTGCTTGCCTGCTCCCCCTGGAACTGGGCTGCGAATGAGCCCAGGCCTGGGCACATGCATAGCTTGGTCTTGGCTGTGCTGAAGCTGTGTTCGCTGTGCTCTGTCTGGGCAATAGGCTGTCAGTGAGTGTGTGACTGGGACCACCGGGTCTTCTTCAGTGGACAGGAGGGGAGGGAAGGTAAGGGGAGTAGAGCCACTGGAGCAAGCTACTGACTGTCTTAGCATCTTTTTTTATAGTGCTCCAGTCCAGGGGGTCTGCACTGCTACCTTTTTGTGGTGCCTCAAAGGACTGAAGCACTTGCAGAGCTACAAATGCACATTTGCTTATGGCCAGAGCTAGTCCTCAGCTCACAGTAGAAGGCTCATTTGGCCCGGAGGGCCTGATATCCACCACTGCATACGGGTGGTTATGAGAACGACACCTTTTTTTTCAAGTTGGACCGTTCAGGTCACAGTGTCAGAGCTGCACAGCTGAATGGGTCCTAACAATGCAGTTGTAAGTAGTCGTTTTTCCTAGGTAATTGCTAGTCATCTAGGCACTGCTTGGCTGACACTGTCAGACACCATTTAAATGTTAGTGAACACAGCAGCAGTCTTTTGAAAGAGAAGCTTTCTTTTTTTCCATCCCTCTCATATTGAATTTGTTACATGCACACAAAAAAAAAGACTTGAACTTGGTGAACAAAGTCCACTGACTAGCAGCAGAAAAAGCTGCTATCCTATTGAAGCCTGCTAAAACCCCATTTGTTCATCATAGGAGTCACAGACCCTTCTGAAAAGCCCCGCTATTCCATATATTGCTTCGGTGCTGGCTCCATGATGGTGCCTGCCTGATTGAAGGATTATCAGTGTAATGTTTTCGGCTCTTTTGTGTGTTCAGGGCTTTAGAAGTAAAGAGCTATGATTGGGGTCACTGCTGCTAACCCAGTGTAATTTGTGAATGCTTCAAGCTAAAAGCTGCCTCCAGTTAATATATCTCCAGAGCTCCCATTTTACAGCTGAAATACTGATATAATGACCATATGCTATTTTAGATTTTTATTTGGCATGCACTCCATGGCCATGTGCAGACGAGCGCGAACATGCGGTATGTGGCACACCTCATTTTCAGGCCTTCCCTGTGCTGCTATCTAGCAGTGCAAAGGGTTTATTTGACCCCAGGAGATCCCAGGGTCAAAAAAACCCCCAAAACCTGTGAGTAAAAAAAGCAGGGTGGCATACATGGCGACAGCACACGCTGCCCAGAACCAGAGCCTGGCCTGCTGGAGCCATGTTCCAGTTGCCGGCCAGACTCCCAGCTGCAGGAGCACCACAACTGCAGCATCCTCAGCTGCAAGAACCCCAGGTAAGGCTGCTAGGGCCAGCACACTTGCTGGCCCCAGCCTCCCCTTCCCCACCCAGGGTAACCTGCCATGCTCCAGAGCATGCAAGGCACAGGCATTCCCCGGGGACAAGTAGCACAGGGTATGTGCCCCCACTGCTACTTGCCCCCCAAGAACCAAATGTTCACACTCGTCTGGATGCGGCCCATCAGGCCTGATCCTCTTGGCTGAAATCTGTGGGTTGGACACTGTCCCTCTGCTAAGTCCCAGGTAAGTTGAACAGGTTCATGTGGCAAAGCTTTGAAGCACTGTAGCTTTAAACTGTGTGTGGACCCTCATGACCACTGTGTGCTAAGTGTCCCTCCTCAGTGCCCGGCTCAAAAAGGATAGTGGGAAGTTATGCATTACATTGAGACCATACTAAAACTGCGCAATGGGAAGCTGTGTTGAAGTTAGAACATGTTGCGAGCAGCCTCACGTTAAGTTTTAATATCACTTCTTGCCATGCCCCTGTTCGCCAGCCCTCTAGTATCAAGTCAGAGCAGTGCAGGCTAGGAGCCAGGACATCTGGACTCTATCCCTGCTTGGGTGTGGAGTGGGGGCTGGAAGCTGTGCATCCTGGGATGCTGGAAGACTACAAATGACTAATTTGATCCCTGTGGAACAGACAGGAGTTACCTTAACATGAGCTAGGTAGCACGGCCCACAGTTAACCCGTGCCTGAAGTGCCATAACTTTGAGATGCTCAGAAGGCACTTAGCATGAGTTGACAAGCTTTAATGTGGAGACGCATGCATTTTAAGTACCTTTAGTATTGTCTTAGTATAACGGGTAACTTCATTCTTAAGAGCTCTTTGCTTGAGGGTTTCCCTCTTTAGTTCAAGGTCTAGAGACTCACACGTTCAGCTCTGAAGGGGTTTGGCTCAGTGTAAGTCAAAACGGTGTCTTCACACCATCTTTTTGGAATAGGGATTTGGGAATTGTTCATCTACTGACCAATGGCATGTAGGCTTAAAGGCACTGAAGTATCTACAGAAAGTCAATTATTCCTTTGGTAAGGTTTCTTTCAGGGTGCTGTTAGGAGCCCAGTTTCTGTCCTTACAACTTGAAACAAAAAACCGGAAACGTTTCTTCAGTGGAAAGTGCTGTAGCCTTATATTATTTTTCATTTAGACCCTGCTAAGGCAAAGCCCCCTGTTAGCTTAAAATGCCAGCCCCTTGTACCAGACTGAAGTCCATCTTGAATTGCCCCTCTTGCAATTTGAACTGGTCTGTCTATTTGGTATCCAAGTGCTGAAGGTTTGTATGACTTCTCACTCATTTCCTGGAGGGATCCACTTCATTATCTTCCTTTGCATCGTTTCAACTCCTACCATATCAATGCTATAATTAGCAGAACTGATTGTCTCAGTTTAATTAGGTCCTTTGCAGAGCACTGTGAAATCACCTCCCTGAGACTTGTTCTTGACAATCTTTGGGGGCCAGGGAAGCAGTAGGTTTGTGTCTTGACAGGCCTTAGACTGAGGAACTCCTGCCTTCGCATCCTAGCTCTAACCACTGTGCTTCCTCTGCGGTGAAACACGCATCACTTAATCTTTGTGCCTTCATTTCTCTTCCTGTGAAATGAGCATAATAATACTGAACTGCCCCACAGGGGTGTTGTGGAATTAATTAGTTTTCAAATTTGCCAAGCACTTTGAAGATGAAAAGTGCAATATAAATTCCACGTATTATTAATATTTTAAGTCCTTCTCTGCTGTGTTCAAGTATTCAGAATGAAAACCCCGCTGTTTCTTCAAGGTACTTGGAAAATTCCTCTTCCAAACATATGCATACCTTTCCTCTCTGACTTTCCCCAGAGGGCTTGCTGTATACTGATTAGACACGGGCAGAAATAAGTCCCCAACCAGGCAGCCCGTTCTTTTGAAAATGGTCCCATAATAACAACTCTGCAAAGGAGAGTACAAAACAGATGCTGGAAACCAATTCACAAGTACAAAACTGACTAAAAACCAATGGAGATTGTTAGTTGCCCATGCCAGGAGTACGCTTGAAGGTTATAAAAATGAATGCCATCACGTGTGCTTATAGATACAAAAATCAATCCTAATGTAAGAGGAACAGTGGCAAGTATATCATTCGGGAACGTAAAGGTACATAGTTGTGAAAATTAAACCGATACATCATTTGAAGACATTACATCATTTATGCTCATCAGTGCAGGGGAGACGCGCTCCAGTGTCTAAATTGAAATCCTGTAGGATTACCAATTTTTGCTGTGTTCGCTTGCTTTCCACATAGGGAATTTGTTGTAATTTGATACAAAACTTGTGTTTATTTACTATTGAGTTAAAGATGTTTCTTTCCCTTTTTTTAAGCATTAACAACCTATCTGGCCTCTTGTCCTTAAAACATCGGTAGAGGACTGAGAGACAATTTTATGATCGCAACGACATCCATTTGTCATTGGATAGATTCCTAAAGGAAGATGGTATCATTATTACATGGTATTAATGCATGGCTCTGTATTTAATAGCTGAACAAACAATTCCAGCATCTATCTATCTGAGTTTTGTAAAGTGCTTGAGGGTACTTTTGTGCTCAGACACCATAGCTGGGAGTTTCAAAGATGCCTAGATCCCAGTGCAGTTTGAAAAAGCTGGGTACCTCACCATCTTGGGATCCTTTGAAACTCCCAGCCTTTAAACCCAAATGACTCAGAGATACTTTTAGATGGATGGATAGATATGAAAGGACTCTACATGTAATTTAGTATTGTTACAATGCATGGCACAAACAGAATGCAGTGGCGAGTCTTGCAGCTTTCATTTATACTGCCCTATTGGAAGCCGTAATAAGTGTTGAAGTGCACATACATATCAAATCATATACACATGCCTAATGCGTGTTCAGGATTTGTCCCCATGCAACATCCAATTTCTGTGCTTCTTGAGCCACCCTACTCTTCAGTTCAAGCTGAGTGGCTCTTGTATAAAATGACCTTAATTTGTGGCCGTTATTCAAAGAATAATGGCCACAAATTGTTAGTAGATTCAGACTAGACATCACAAGGCACTACTTCACAGTCAGGGAGGCTAGGATCTGGAACCAACTTCCAAGGGAAGTGGTGATGGCTCCTACCCTGGGGGTCTTTAAGAGGAGGCTTGACATCTACCTAGCTAGGGTCATTTGATCTCAGTTTTCTCTCCTGCCCAGGCAGGGGTTCAGACTTGATGATCTACAAGGTCCCTTCCGACCCTACTTCTATGAATCTATGACCTGCCTGACTCAATACAGAAATAGCAAGTGGTGTTATGTCTAGCCCTGAAACAGCAGATCCAGAAGCAATTGTATGTAGGCTTTCTCTCCACTGCTAAATAACGTGTACTTTTACTGTAGGGTCATTAATATATATTAGCAATCCCACTGCAACATCTCACTGGAGACATGGCAATGAAATGTAATCAGCCATGGGCATGGTGGTATACAGTATTTCTGTTGTCCAGTTATTGTTGTCCGTGATTAAAATTTCAGATTCCTTTATCTCCAGCAGGACTTCACAATGCGTTAGTGAGGAAACAGCATCATTTTTGGCAGTGAAGATATAGTCAGAGTGCACTTGTGATAGGTTTTGGTTTTCATGGGGCTTCAAGACAACTATCTTTTAGAGCGGGTTGCCTTCCCTTTCCCCAGACAAAGATTTCCCCAGCTCTATGCAAATCATTTTCTCACCCATCTCAGTTCAATCACATTTGTTGAGAAAGAGGGGCTGGTTGGGACCATTTCTTTCATTGCAAGGCAGACTTCAGTCCTACTTAATGCATTAAGAATTCATGTTAGAGTTGGCTCAGCAGTGACAGACAGAAGGGCCATCTAAAGCAGCAGAATGACAATGAATGTCAGCATAAGGTCAGGCATATCCATCTCCTACTTCCAGCGCAAACATTTACATCCGTTGCACAGTATTTGCTCTGCTTTCACACAGAACAAACTCATGATTATGTGGGCATCAGCCTTACACACATACGTCCAGTATTTCAGTCAGACGACTCGGTGACAAATATAACTAATAAGCCATCTTCTGTGCTTCAGTAAGTTGGTATCGCTTCAGTGAAGTCAATGGAGCTGTAGTTGACCTCAGATGAAGATCTGGTACATAATGTCTGGGGCAAAAAATGTTGCCGGGATTAAATCGTAGCGTGGACTGAAGGCTTTCGTACTAAACTATGTGACGATCCCTGCAGAAGAAGTGCCAAGCCCAGCTTAGAAGCACAGCTGGTTACACAAATCCTAAAAGGGACTGGCTCTAGGGCTGTGTGAAATTTCACTGGCTGTTTTGTTTCAACGCTGTTTTGACTCATGTTGAGCTCAAAACAGTTTAATCAAAATGAAACAAAAGACTTCGAAGCAGCCTTGAAATGAAATGAGAGCAGTTGAAACGTTTCAAAACATTTTGAGTTTCGAAACTCAAGCTGGGTTTGCCTGCAGGGAAACAGAAAGTAAGGAGAGGGAAGGGGAGGAGGTGGGGAAGATCTGCTTTCATATTGACTGTGTAGCTGGCCAGGGGCTATGATCCTTCCCTGAGGTCCCTTCCAATCCCAGTGCTCTGGGGCAGGGATGGAAAAACAGCATAAAAAAGCATTGTTTGAATTGCCCTGCTTTCTGTCACCCATGTCATGAGTTTTGCTTGTCAGCAGCCTGAGAGGCAGCTTCCCAGAAACCCCTGCACCTATCTCCTTGAAAGCCTGCAGGCTTCATGGTGTCAGCAGGGGCTATCAGGCCTGCAGTTTTTGCCCCGCTATGCCTTAACACACACAGTGTCACCCATGTCATGAGTTTTGTTTGTCAGCAGCCTGATGTGCAGTTTCCCAGAAACCCCTGCACCTATCATCTTGAAACTTGGCAGGCTTTGTGGCCTCAGCAGGGGCTACCATCCCTGCAGTTTTTACCCCACTGCACCTTAACACACACGACATGAGTTTTGCTTTCAATACTTTGAGGTGCAGTTTTCCAGAAACCCCTGTGTTTATCTCCTTGAATCTTGGCAGACTTCACGCACTCAGAAGGAGGCTACCATCCCTGCAAGTTTAATCCAAATCAGGCATGAAATGACAAAGTTATATAGGCAGTTTTGTCATTCCCCATTATAGCCTATAGGCGAAACATTGAAACAGCAAAACAGTTTAGACGAAACAAAACAGAAG
>NW_005842173.1:1102305-1114112 GCF_000455745.1 Alligator sinensis
TTGCAATGGAATGAAACTCAAAATGAAACACGGTCATGCTGAAACAACAAACCAGAAGTTGAAACGAAATGGTGCCATTTCTCATGGTCCTGTTGGTTACCATCTTCGTGAATAATGATGTGGCATTCACTCCACTGTTATTCATGGGGTGCTAACATAGGTTGCTCAGAAATATTCAGGTGACTGAAAATTAAAGCTACCTGAAATATTTCATCAAAAGAATTTTGACCCCCCCAAAAATGGCTTTTTGTAGAAAATGAATTTTTGTGGAATTCATTTTTTTTTTAATTAAATTTTCCATTTTTTTTGATGCCATGTTAAAGGGAGAGGCGCTTTTCATGTGTCATCTGCTCCACGGTAAATCTTATGTATGCTCACTTCTGTCCCACAGCAAGTGAAAGCCAAACTGGGGCAACTTACCCTTGAATAGGAGTTACCACATTTTAGCTTCCACTGATTGTAGGACGTTACCAGGGATGAATTAACAAATGAGAAGCCCTCCCCAATAGTTAGCTCACTATAACTTGTCTGTCTATCCATACCTGTATATCCATCATGAGACTTTTGTGCACAGAAGTGTATGTGAAAGAGAGAAACTAGCAAGCCATGGAGATACTGTGAACTGCAAGACTTTGCTTCTACCCCAGGTGGCAATAGCCCGTGCTTTTTTACAGCTGAGAAAAAACAGGGTTTTAATCCTGGTTTTGTGCATGTGCATGTTTGGAATAGAAGTGTTTTGCTATGCTGTAGTGAGCTTTTATTCAGCTGGAATAAAACACACTTTAAATACATTTACTGGCTGGACAGGGAGTGGAGGATGGAAATGTCAAGCTGCATCTAGGCCACAGAGGATTGTCAGAAAGGACTGGATTTAAGAAACTGTCTAAGGCCATGTCAGGACCACAGATGTACTGTGCCCACTGATGGTGCCCTCCAGTCAGGCTCCTTATTCTTCACAGGCTGCTTCCTGAAGCAGAGCAAGACAAATCTGAACGGGGGCAGGCTAATTGGCACTGTCAGCCAGCAGTGCTAATTATCCTGCCCACTGTGCTGTGCTAAGGCTGCCTCTGATTAAGGAGGTAGCCATGTGCAACACAGCGTATTTGAGATGCTGCTGCCAGGCACTTTAAGCTTGCAGGCTAGATATGCTTGATTTAGCATTCTTCTTGTCAGGCTTGTAGTTAAGCCAACTTCAATGTACAGTTATGTTATAATAGGGGCCCAAATAAGATGTATTACCCCAGAACTCCTGATCATAAAAGTGTCCGGCTCTTGCAGAAATTTGTCAAATGTTCATTTTGATTCCTCACTTTAATGACCCTATTTAGCTTTTGGCAGAACTAATTTTAAAAACGTAACTCATTTTGGAGAGATCTCAGTCAGGGTGGATAAAGGGGATTTTTTTTTTTTTTAATGAAAGTGATATCAATAACCCAGCAATGGTTTCTGAGATGATTTTCCACTGTTATGAGGTTTCTGATGAGTGCCTGATCTGTAGAAGTAAACCGCACCTGCATAGATGAGGCATTCAAATACTAATGACCAGATATTTGACTCCACTTCTTGACTGTGTCTCAGGAATACAGCGAAAGAGCTTTGTTGCTTGTTTAACTTGCTTCTGTATGTCACAGCCACTACAACAGCAGGGACTGCTGCAATGTAGCAGGCTCCAGCCCCAGCACTGCAGATAGTCTCCAGCTATCTGTCAGTAGGAGATTTCCAACACCAAAGAAATCCTGAGCTAATTCCTTTGACTATCCTTAAGTACCCAAGAACATCAAAGCAGTGTAAAGGGGGTTTAGCATGGCTAAGGGTCTGACACCAAAAGTAAGGCAGAACAAACTTGCCCTTGTCTATACTAATAGTTGCACAAAGAGATGAACTATTGCAAAACGTCTGCCCAAACTAATTGACTGGCTTCCAGGCTAGAAACCAGGACTCTGATTTCACAGCTGAGAGCCCTACTCACCGACAGTCTTGCTTCTTCTTCTGTGCGTTTTGTAGTCCAATGGTCTTGGATTATTTTATGCACAATGGTCCAAATTCAACAGGTGAGGGTAGCATGCATCCATCACCCTACATGCATACAGCATGGGCTGCAGTTCGGTGGCTAGAGCATTTTCTTCGGAGGCAGGAGATGCATGTTTGAACACCTGTCAGCTGATGAGGGAGTTGAACCTTGATCTTCTACTTCCTTTTTTTCCTCTCCTCAAGCTGAATTTTTAAAATAAAGTGTTTACAAGTGCATTTTGAGAGCCTCTAATCCTACTGATGTGTGTTAGACTTAATTTGAACATGCCTATGAGATTGGGCTCTTCAAGGGGCCTATGTAAAGGAATGCATGGCTTCTGTATCCCAGCTAGGTAGGCACCGAGTGGTTCAGACTGACAGTTTTCATCATGCTTGGAAAGAGAATAATAGACACCTGGAGCACTTTGAGAGGATTTGGTTTGCAGCTTTGAATTTGGGTACCCCAATTTCAAAGAGGATGGAGCTAGATTGTTTTCAGTGGTGACAGATGACAGAACAAGGAGCAATGGGCTCAAGTTGCAGCAAGGGAGGTTTAGGTTAGTTTTTCCTAATATCTTTCTCACCAGGAAGGTAGTAAAACACTGGAACAGGTTGCCCAAGGAGGCGGTGGAAGCTCCATCCTTGGAGGTTTTCAAAACCCAGCTACACAAAGCCTTGCCTGGGATGTTGGAGTTCGGGCTGGTCATGCTTTGAGCAGGGGTTTGGACTAGATGTGATCTCCTGAGGTCCCTTCAACCCTCATTTTCTATGATCATATGATTCTGTGATTACACCCAAGTACAGCTTTAGGTATCTAAACCGTCATGATTTTATGTCCTCTCTGTCCTTTGTCCAGCCCTGCCATTCTCTCTTCCCAGGCTTGCTCTCTGACTCTCGCATAAATGCCTGTAGGAAGGCATTCTCCGATTCATTTAATTTGTGCTCAGTGTTGCAGCTTGGGAACAATTTTAAGACCAGGTTATTTGTATTTTCCATGATACATTCATACCCAGCAACAGGAGAATAAGAAAGTGTGTTGTCTGCTGGTGAGGAAATCGAAGCAATATGAAAAAATTACAGCAGGGAATTGCAGAGTTAAGTTAATGGAACAAAATTGCAGCAGTCACGTTAAGAGCAGCAATTCAAACGCAACAAGATGACTCGAAAGCTTCTCTCCTCTGATCAAGCAAAATGGAGCGTGCTCTTTAAAGGCAACTGTGACTAACTGAATACCTGAGTTTGTGTCCTTTCGGGCCCTTCTCCCTAGGGTCTGAAAAGATGCTGGGCTGTCTCACTTTATAATGCACCTTCCCTCTTGTCTGTGAGCTCCACTGCTAATCGTCCTGTTTTCCCCCACTCCACAGGGTTGTTTTTGTATCACTATCATGTGATACATTGCAAGTGGATACTGGGGCCTGATACAAGCTGTCTGCGTTCTTTTTGGGAGAAAATAAGTTTTCCTCTGTGGAAACGAATGATCTTAAAAGACACAAAGAACTTGGCTCTATAATAGGGTTGTAAAATCAGAGGAAAGTAGGGCTTGAAGGGACCTCAGAAGGCCATTTACTCCAGCCCCTTGCTCAAGGCAGCATCGTCCCTGGCTAAACCATCCCAGCCAAGCATCTGGCTCACCCAGGGATGATGTGTAGGGGATGCACATGGGTGCACATGCATCCCCTGAGCATGGTGGTGCACCCCCTACAAAAAGTTGCCGCCGACACTGTTGGCAGCGCCTGCAGGTGGTCACCACCCCCCTCCCCCGACTCCCCCCATTGGCCGACACTGCCGGTGGCATCTGAGGGAGGTCAGCGATCCCCACTGGCCACTGCCAATGCTGCCAGTGGGTGGTCACCAACCCCTGGTTGGCGCTCGCCACCCCCCCTGCCGACGGCATCTGTGGGAGCTCCCGCTTACCACCATTGTACTCCCATCACTGCCGTGCCCCCCCAGCCAGCCAAGGGCACATGTCATTCATGGGCTAACCTGCTCTTGAAAATATCCAAGAATAGAGATTCCACAACTTCTCTAGGTAGCTGGTTCTAGTGCTTGACCACCCCCATAGTCAGAGAGTTCCTCCTAATTTCCAACCTAAATCTCCCCTGCTGCAATTTGAGGCCATTGTTTCTAGTCCTGTTCTCTACAGCCACCGAGAAAAGCCCATTTCCATCCTCTCTGTGATCGCCCTTCAGGTATTTGAAGATTTATTAAATCCCCACCCCCGCCACCCCATAGTCTTCTCTTCTCCAGATTAAATAACCCTAGTTTTTCAGCCTTTTCTCATAAGTCCCATTTTCCAGGCCCCTGATTATTTTTGTTGCTCTGTGCTAGGCTCTTTCCAAATGGTCCACATCTTTCCTGACTCACAGGGCCCAAAACTAGACACAGTGGGCACATCTGCACATGCATTAACGTGCCAGAAGTACAGCGCAATAAGTTAGTACCTGTAATGACAGGTATTAGCTTAATGAGCCTTAATTGGCACTACTGCACAGTAGCGCCAGTGCACATCTTTTAGGTGATGCTAATGCTCAGTAGACTAATTCTACTGTGTATTAGTGCATTGGCACGGCTTTTGGCGTGACACGCTAATGCACAACAGAATTGGTCTACTGTGCTTCTAGCATCTTGTATAGATGTGCTCAGTGAAGCCAGGTTAGGTTTCACCAGTGCTAAATAGAGCAGAGGAAGCATTTCCCTTGATTTGCAAATGACACTCTTGTTAACACAACCAAGTATCCTTTTGGTTTTTGTTTTGTTTTATAAGAAAAGAGACTAGTGCAGACTACCTAGCAAAGGCCCAAGTTTTGAATGATATGGTGCTTAAGTTTGAATGCAATCATTAATCAATAAGTCTGCATTTAAATCATAAGCAGTAGCCTGGAGAAGTAGAATAAAAATCAATTTTTCAAGCCACTAATATTAGACTAGTCCAAGAATGAATAACTGCTCTTTAGAAAAGTATGTAACAGAAGCTAAGAGTAACAACTGATATTTTACCTCTTGATAACAGCCAAGTTGTACATAATTAGCTGGAATATTTGTTAAGGTGTTGCCAGCCTGGGCTGCTTTCAAGAGATTCATGCTCAGTTGCAAGTGAGACTAAAGCAGGCACAAAGCCTATTTCAGAATGAACCATTGGAACTGTACTAGTCAGCAAAATAAAAGAAAGAGAACATGGCAAGTAGCATTCCCAGATGGTGAGGGAAACGAGTAAGAAGTCCTCTCTCCCACAATTGTGAAAGAGATGAGAAGTCCTCTCTCCCAAAACTGTACTTTTCACAAGTACACAGACCCTAGCTAATTGGCATCTTTCAAGTCCACAGAAAAACTGGTTCAGTCTAGTTCCCAAAGTCTCAGTGAAACAAAGATATTTGAATAACAGCAATCAGAATAGTGGAAAGATGTGTGCAGTGGAGTCCCCCAGGGTTCGGTCCTGGGACCAGTGCTGTTCAATATCTTCATCAGTGACTTGGGTGAGGGAGAGGAGAGCACTCTGTCCAAATTCACAGACAACACCAAATTATGGGGCAAAGTAAAGATGCTGGAGGGTAGGGAACAGATTCAGGTGGATCTAGACAGGCTGGAGAAATGGGCCGAACAGAATAGGATGCAGTTTAACAAAGACAAGTGCCAAGTGCTGCACCTCGGCAGAAGGAATCACCAACATGCTTCAGGGTGGATGACGACCTTCTAGGCAACACAATAGCTGAAAGGGACCTTGGGGTCATAGTTGACTCCAAGATGAACATGAGTCAATGTGACGAAGCGATCAGTAAAGCTAAACATACTCTATCATACACTAGCAGGGTCATTACAAACAGGTCCAGGGAGGTAATACTTCCCCTCTATGCGGCATTGGTAAGGCTGCAGTAGGAGCACTGCATCCAGCTTTGGGTGCTGCACTTCAAGAGGGATGTGGGTAATCTTGAGAGGCTCCAGTGGAGGGCCACTCATAGGGTTAAGGGCCTGCAGATAAGGTGAGATTGAGGGACCTGGATCTCTTCAGCCTCTGCAAGAGGAGGCTGGGAGGTTCATAGATTTTAAGGCTGGAAGGGACCTCGGAAGATCATCAAGTCCGGCCCCCTGCACCAAGCAGGAAAGATAACTGGGGGTCAGGTGACCCCAGCAAGATGACCGTCTAGACTCCTCTTGAAGATTTCCAGGGTAGGTGACTGCATCACCTCTGGAGGGAGTTTATTCCAGTCTGGACCCCCTGGCTGTGAAGAAGTTTTTCCTAATGTCGAGCCTGAATCGATCTCCTAGGATTTTGTGGCCATTACTCCTGGTTTTCCCCAAGGATGCCCTGGTGAACAGTTGCTTACCAACCCCTTGATGCACTCCCCTAGTGTAGCGGTAAGCTGCTAGCAGGTCCCCTCTCAGCCTTCTCTTTCTCAGGCTGAAGATTCCCAGATCCCTCAGCCTTTCCTCGTATGGCTTGCCTTTTATGACTCTGATCATACAGGTGGTTCTTCTTTGGACTGTCTCAAGCTTGTCCACTTAGTTGTTAAAGTGTGGTGTGCAGAACTGGATGCAGTCCTCCAACTGCGGTCTCATCAGTGCTGAGTAGAGTGGAAGAATCACCTCCTTGGTTTTGCTGAAGATGCATCGATTGATGCACGCCAGAGTATTATCTGCCCTACTGGCTACAGCATCGCATTGCCGGCTCATATTCATACTATGGTCTACTATTACCTGCAGATCCCTTTCCTTCATGGTGCTAGTCAGTTTGGTGTCACCAAGCCTGTAGGTGTGTTGGGGATTGCTTGTCCTGAGGTCAAGCACTTTACATTTCTGAACGTTTAACTTCATCAGGTTCTGATCCACCCAACTTACCAACCTGTCTAAGTCCACCTGTACCTGTAGCCCATCTTCAAGTATGACCATGCTCCCCCATAACTTGGTGTCATCCACGAACTTGGCCAGTGAGCTCTTCACCCCCACATCCGAATCATTAATAAAGATGTTGAAAAGTACTGGACCAAGCACTGACTCCTGTGGGGCACCGCTGTCCACTTCTTGCCAGGATGACACCGATCCGTTTACTACGACTCTCTGGGTCCTATCCTGTAGCCAGTATCTCACCCACTTGGCTGTCTTGGAGTTAAGGCCACGATCCTCCAATTTTTTCACAAGGACATTGTGCGATACTAGATCAAAGTCCTTCTGGAAGCCCAGGTATACAATATCAACCTGTTCTCCCATGTCCACGTGGTGAATTACCTTGTCATAGAAAGAGATGAGGCTGGTAAGGCATGACTTGCCCATGATGGAGCCATGCTGGCTGTCATTCAGAATCTTGCCTTCTGCAAGCTTATCGCAGATAGGCTCCTTGACGAACATTTTTAGGATTTTCCCTAGGATGGAAGTTAGGCTGATTGGCCTATAGTTGCCTGCGTCCTCCCTCCAGCCCTTCTTGTGGATGGGCACAACATTGGCCTTCTTCCAGTCCCCAGGGACTTCTCCAGAGCACCACAAGTTGTGGAAAAGTTTTGCCAGGGGTTCCACAATGACTTTAGCCAGTTCCTTCAGCACTCTTGGATGAAGATCATCCAGCCCTGCTGATTTGTATACATCTAATTTTATTAATTGGTCATACACCAATTCTACAGCAATAGTAGGGAAGTGATTATTCCTACCATGCTCATCTTCTACTCTACCTAGTACTCTAGTGATCTAGTGGCCACCTACAAATTCATTGGTGGGGGGAGGAAAGCAGCAAGGAATAGAGGATACTCTGTTTACCAGGGCACCCCTTGGAGTAACTAGGAACAATGGCCATAAACTGACAGTAGATTTAGGTTGGACATCAGGAAGAACTTTACAGTAAGAGTCACCAGAATCTGGAATGGGCTTCCAAGGGAGGTGGTGCCGACCTTGGGGGTCTTTATGAGGAGATTGGAGAAGCACCTGGCTGGGGTCATCTGACCTCACCGTTCTTTCCTGCCTGGGGCAGGTGGTCAGATTCAATGATCTACTGAGGACCCTTCTGGCCCAAACATCTATGAATAGGTATTTAAATAAGCCACACATAAATGTTGGGTGTAAACAGGGGGAATTTTGGGGGAGACCTCAGCAATTGAAGACAACTTGCTGCCAGCCTGAATGCCACCCTCCCCCTGCATCTCCCCCAGCCAGTAGAGATGAGACTCCATATTCCGCTGTAGCAGGTAGTTAGGCAATACGGCTGCGTGAAGCTTCAGGTGCGATTTGATTCGGAGGAGATTCAGCCCGATTCGGTGGCTGAATCACCAAATCCAAATCTAATCAGGGGACCAATAAAAAAGTCCGAATTGATTCAAAGCTCTCCGAATCTTCAGAAAAGATTCAGAGAGCTTTGGTGATTCAGGCAGTCCCTGCCCACTGCAGCTGGGAGCTGGAGCTAGAGCCAGGCTTGGAGCTGGTAAGTAGGGGGTGGGGCAGGTTTTCCTTAAAAGTCCAAAGCTACAGTGGGCAGGGCAGCCATGGGGGGTGCTGGGAAACCTGGGTGGGGACTGGGGGCTTATGCAGAGCCCACCATGCAGTGTGGGGCAGTAGGGATTGCCTCCACACCCAGCAGCACTGGATGAGTCTGGTTTGTTTGTTTTTCCAAAGTGCCGGGAGCTGGGGCAGGCAAGGCAGCCATTGCCGGGCTGGAAGATCGGGCGGGTGATGGGCCTGGGCAATTCAGAGATTCAGAAATTCGGCAGCATCTTGAAATCTACATCTTCCACCTTTTGGGTACTTGCCCTAACCAACAGACTACCAGTGGGAGCCGACCTTTTTAGCAGGCATGCCACAAATTAACTTCATACTCTCCCCGACTGCCACTGTGATCCCCTTCTTATGCCCAGTCTTCTGCTCTGCTTTCTGCCCTATCTACTGCTGCCCAATCTGCCCCACCCACTCTGATCTGCTGCATGCCACACACAGAGGCTGCCTGTGCCACTTGTGACACCCATGCCACAGGTTGGCCACTGGAGTAGACAGTGTGGGGGTGTTGTGAGGTATGTTCTACCCCTTCATTTGAAGCAGTTCCACTGTGCGGCAAAGCATTCAAGATCCACTCAGACAAAGAATGGGAGCATAGCTGTGTAACCAAGTGATTAGACCGCTCATCTGTGAGGGGTCCTCTCTAAGAATTATTTATGCAATTTAGGGTAAGTCATTGGATAAAATGTTGAAACAGTAAAGTGAGAAGGGAGTTTGAGCCTTCAGACACAGGACTGAATTATACCTCCATCTCCCATATTCCAGGTGAGTGCTCCAATTGCTGAGCTTTTGTATAAAAGGGATGTGCCACTCCAACTATTTCCTCCTTTTCTGACTGGGCATGTCTACACATGGATTTACGCGCACCTAAACTTAATGTGCCTTTCTTTAAGGCACATTAAGACAATTTAGGCATGCGTTCATACATAGACATGCTAATGCACATTAAGGCACATTAAATTTAGGCTGGCATAACTAAGTCACACTAGCTCACATGTAGCCGTGCTAATGCACATTAATGACATGTGTGTCCATTGATGCGCGGTCCATTAATGTGCATTAAGTATCTACACGTGGGTTAATGTGACTATGCAGGTATCAAATTTACATGGGATTAGCCTAAATTTGCCATTTTTAAGGCATATTAAGGGCATGCACATGTGGACACATGTCCTTAAGGCGCCTTTAAAATGTCAGTTTTAGGCTAATCCCACTTCAAAGGGCCATATGTAGACAAGCCCACTGTTTTAACAAAACTGCACCCTGCTCTGTATTTGACAGAAAGGTGCAATCCCCTCCCATGAAGGGAGGATTCCCACTTTGCTTCCCAAGTTGAGGTGGGTGCCTGCCCTCCCCGAGTCCAGGGGAAGGTGACAAAGCCTTGGAGGGGGATAGGAAAAGAGCTACCTCCTGTCATCCTCATTTCTAGGCATGCTGTCTTTTTGGATCTCATTTAGAGGGTCCCAATTTCCTTTGTGCGGGGTTATAGCTTCCACTCTGGGGTTTAGGCACCTAAAAGTCAGTGCTCTATGATGAAGCATCTCTCTCTCTCAGATGTGGACCATTCTGTCCCTCAGTTTAGAATTTGGCACCATCTTTCACATTTCCCCTCACCCTGCAGAATCACACAGACACCTTGACCTCTCTGTGAGAGTCACGCAGAGGTATCACCAGCTTTTTCAGTGCTCAGTGTGGAGAGTTGGGGGAGAGCAGAGAATTATATTGACCATTAGAAAGCAGGAGCCAGGGAGGGCGGGAGAGGAGAAGAATCTCTCCTGGGCTTTCCTCATTGGAGCAGCAGCTGCTACTTCTGCTGTTTTAACAGCATGGGGTGGTCTGCTGTCACTCTGGAACAGGCAGAGGCACCAAGGGCCTTTCCTTGTGCCCCATTTATCCCCTACCCCTCAGCCCCAAGGGCAAGGCTGACCCTTCCATGGCAAAGCCCAAGGGGAAAGGGCATCATTCACCCACCCACCCCTGGTCAGAGACACTGCTGAGCACGGCCTTACCCCTGCCTGCCTCTACCTGCCCAGCCCCCAGGTGGACTATGTAGGGCTATGTGTGCTGTGGAAGGACTCCTGAGAGAGGAGCTGTACCAATGCCTCCTTTAAGTCAGTGCCAGGACCTCCTGTGCCTCTTTCTCCACCGTAGTTATGCTATTGGAGTCACACATCTTTGCTGCAGGCATAGTCACATTAAATAATGGTGGCCCTCAGTTGTGAACCCTCTCAAACTAAGGATCTGAGGTGTGTGAGGTTCAGGTCCATCTCTAATATTTAAGGCTCCTGCCAAACAAGCCAGAGTTTGTTCATTTGAATGATGAGTTCTGTTTTGGCAGTACTGACATCTACCAATAGATGGCTTGAAACATGAAAGTCTGGTTGCTTCTCTACAGAGCTGATTTTATAATGCTTCCAGCTATGTGCAAGAGTCACTGAGAACAGCAGCAGTCTATTGACAAAGAAGTCAAGAAGTATCTGCTAAAAAGAGTAAGACCTGAACAAAGAGGTCCATCAGGTTGTATCTAAACCACCAAAATATGGTATACCTTGATGAACTTCCTTGATGAACTTCCATCAATACTGGAATATTCCAAATGACTTAAATGTTTTTACTGTCATGTTATCCAAAGCTAATTGTCCATGTTAATGGATTCCTTGTACTAGTTCTCAGTTGAGGAACCATTTTCTTTTAGCTCCCTTACACCAGGCTGATTGCTGTAACTGCACAACTGTGGCTCATTATCAGACCAGTACATATATGATCACTTTTGTCTGAAAATTCTTGCCTTTGACCTCTGTCCTTCCTCTGACTTTCCTTATCTCAGCAAAGGTCTTGGTTATTGACTGTTAACCACCACTTGGCCCTGTCTCTTGACACATTACTCACTATTCCTTGGTCATTCCTAGTATGGCCTTGTCAGGACAGCCTCAGGTTGGGAGAATAAGGGCAAACAGCCAACACATGGAGAATCGGAGAAACCAACAAAAAAGTACAATGGCATCTGCTGTCATCATGTTGTTCACTCTGCTTGTGTGTTCCACCTCTTTCTTCCACCCTGGGGCTGTCCTGTCTATTTAGATTGTAAACTCATTATAGGGAACAATCTACTCTTCTGTATTTGTAGAATGCCAGGCACATTGGGCATAGTCTTGGCTGGCTGTTAGATACTATCACCATAAATACGATTATTGATCACGCATGCACTGGTTAATATGGTTTTATTTAGTATAAATGTGTAAATGTGCAAATGTGTGTATAAATAGGTCATAATATTTCAGAAAGTACATGTAAAATGGAGAAATGTTTTTTTGATCATTCTCTTTACC
>NW_005842173.1:1114143-1125935 GCF_000455745.1 Alligator sinensis
TAAGCTTCATTGAAGAAGCTCAGTGAGGAATAAGATATACTAGCTTGCTCTTACATATTCTAAATGACGTTTTATATTCTACTGTAGATCCAGGAACTCCAAGAGAGATTGTATCGTATCCCATGAGATGCCATAGCTCCATCATTACTTCCTGTGCTGGTCTGTACCTGTGGTTTACCATATGACCGTATTATCTGTGAAGGTAGATAATCATCTACTTGAGTCCAGTTGAAGAAAGCCTCTTTTTCTGGCAGTTCTGTTGACTTTGCTAATTTACATAGAGCCCATAATCTCTCTGTGGCTGACAAAGTACCAGAATGATTGTATTGGTTTGTGGAACAAAGCCACAGCTCATTTTCCAAGCTTGCTCTGTTTGATCCATACTTTTTATTTATGCACCTCACACATTGTCTCTACGCAGGTACCATTCCTGTCTTGCACAGATTAGATTCTTAAAATGGGAGAGTTAGCAGTGGGGCCAAAAGGTTATCAACAAACAAGCCGATACATGCAGCTTGAATTATTCATGGGGATGGAATTATAATTTTAATAAGTAGCTTCAAATCACAGAAAGATTTTTAGGCACAATGCATCCGAGTACAAGCAATTACAACAGATAAGGCATATGCAACATTTTTCCCCCTAAGAATCCCGTGGTGCGGAAGGCATACAGCAAATAGTTTGAGGTCATTTTATCTTTCCATAAGGACAAAAAAAAACCTTTAAGATCTATTTCTCTAAGAACAAGAAGAATAGACATATAAAAGTAGGTTACATTGACTACTCCTTGTTAAACTTGTTAATTAAAAGTGATGAAGTTTGGGGTTGATTTTAATGTCACGGGAATTAGGAATATTGCACGGGTTTGAAATTGGCATGAGTGAGAAGGCACACAAATTTGAATCTTTGGAAGGGAAAAAAATAGTGCCTGAATCACAGTTGGCATAAATCCATATACTTAGTGAAGCTATGCTGATTTACTCCATCTGAGCAGCACTTTTAGGTTGGAATTAAGACCAGCTTCAGTGTTCTGATATCAGAGATGAAGGGCCAAATTCTATACATGCCTACACATGCGAGCCCACTAAAGAGTCATGTTGCCAGAGTGTAACTGAAGACAAAATTTGGTTTAGCACACAGTGCTTGCCGTTAAAACACAAGCAATCATTTATGTGTACCACAACGTGGTATCTAAGACCGGGTACATACGTTACAGTTTTACTAGTATAAGTAACTTATACCATTACACTTATACCAATATTCCCTGTAGCAGAACAGAAGCTCAGCACACAGACTAGTTTAAAAATGGCAGAATCTGGTCTAAGATTCACCCCCCCACCCCCGCTCCCACCTAGCAGGGCCATGAGTATGCAGCAACATGGTCCATGTAAATGTTGGCCTCTAATTATACATCCATCTCCCTGGATGCTTCTAAGTCAGCATGATACATGCTCACTAGAATGATTTACTAGTGATTGCTACTGTAAGCAAGTAGATGACTAAATGACTCACTGTGATAGGCTATCAGATAGCCAGGATACCTCACATCTAGCAATGGAAAAGACCTATCAGAATTCAGTGTGGTGATTGTGGTGGGCCAGTTGAGGGTGCTCCTGCTTTGACCCACCCACCTCACTGTGCCCAACCACCTTCCAGGCTTCCTGTGCCTCCCTGGGGGTGCCTCATGTCTGACCAACCCCCTTCCTGAAGCACACGCGCAAGCCTGGGGATAATGCCCCCACCACCCAGGGTCTGGACTGATCTTGGCCCTGTGCCCCTGGCAAACACAGATCTAGTAGTCCTTGAGGGTACTTGACCCACTGCAAGAACTTGGGGTGCTTCCCTCCATCTGAAACACAAATAGTGGTCTCCCTTAATCAACCAAACCAAAGGGGACCCCAAGGCATAATCTAGACCCTCTCCTAATAAATCTCCCATGGTAGGTACAGGGGAGAACTTTATTGGTTACAAGGCGTAGGTTTGGAATAGGGTGCAGCAATATCAGAGAAATCCCTTAGAGCAAGCAGTGGCATGGTAGCCTTTGATTACACATCTATGTTACTGCATGCTATATATCTAGTTAGATCTCAAGTATCTTACTCACCAGTATCATCCAGAGACAGGTGAAAATTCCCTCTGGAGGCAGGCAGTTCATTGACCATGAGTTTCAAGAGAGAGAGAGAGAGAGAGCAAGTTTCAGATGGTCCAGCTTCTCTGAGAGCTTTCACCATGGCTGCAGCCCTGCCTCCTGGGCAGTCCTTAACTTATATAGATCTTATGAACTCATTTACCTGATCCAATGAAGGCCAGCAGCTGTTGGCTACCAGCCAACCAATTTGAAATGCATCACTGGTTACCAGGTAGACTGGCAGGGGCTCTAGCCCCCTCCCAGTCATGATGTCATTGCTTAGAACAATAGGGAGTTTAAGCCCCTCCCCCCCAGGTGTGTGAGGCCAGTCACATAGGCAGAGGGAGCAGGTTTCCCCCTCCTACAGGAATGTATCCAGCTCAAGTTACAACTCAGGGTGACCTGAAGCTGATAGGCCAGGGGGGTCTGCCCTCTGCAGTGACCCTGGTAACCAAACTGTCAGATTGGTCATCAGCCTGATAGCAGAGCTTGGGGAGAGACAGAGATGGCATTCTGCCACACTGATCTCAATCCTGTTTTTAGGGCACAGTTGTCCACATCCTAATAAACATTGTCATAATTGTCATTAATTAATCCCAGGTTGGCAGCCTCAGTAAATGGATCAAGCTGTGAATGGGTTATGGGGACTAGGTACAGCCTCACCACCGCAGGGCTGTCTGCCCTTTAAAGGGCTGAGGAGTGCTAGGGGATAGTTTTGAGCAAGAGTGAGTGGTGGTTAACAGGAGTCCACTGATAAGGATGGGGCACAGTTTGGAGACTCAGGAGAGTTTTAAAGAAGTGGGAGAGGAGCAGGGAAGGTAGTGAGAGGAAACACTACTCAGGAAGACCCCTCTCTGGGGATTAGAAAGGCTAGGGGATGTTTTAATTTGTGACTGGTCTGAAATGTAGTATGTTTATGAATAAGTCTGTCTAAAAAGACAGAATCCAGATCATATTGTAGTTGCCCCAACCCGCCCCCCCCAACCTATGTGCATAACCACAGGGTGAATCATAGTGGATGGGAAGCTTGTACAGAGAAATGGAGAGAGAGGGTGCATGTCTGTCTCCAGAGACTAATAATGACTATAAGCTCCTTCCAGTTACAGAGAAAGAGGAGAGGAAAGATCCTGCATGATCTGCAAGGAAAACCTGACTGCGATGTAGATACTCAGAAAAGGTGGGGCCTTAAAGACTGGGAACCACTGTGGATCTGGCAGTCCTGTTGTTATACTGCTCTAGCAGCGAACACAGGCCTTGTGGTTGGTGTGACTATAACTGACCCCTGCTCTAAGGGTTTTTAGATTGATTGAGAACTTGAGGGAGTGAGTTAAAACAGACCCAGAATGATTGGGAAATGCGACCGTTAACAATCCAATAGCAATAGTGAGGTGGCCAGAGCCTACATGTTCTATATTAAAACATGTTTCCACAGCTGTTTTTAGACCTAGGAGGCCCTGCTTAATTCAGCATGTGGTTGGCTCCATCCAGCTCCCGGTCTATGTTTCAAAAGACCGTTCATCACCACAAACCCATTTCATTAAAGCCTCTCACTGAGGCATCTTCTGCATTCAAGCCTATTCCCCCTATTCTGAGGCCCCAAGGCCTCTTTACTGGACCTGGTAAGCCAGGCATTGGAACTGAAGAGTCTTTATTTTTTTCAAATAAGGCAGAGCATCAAAGGCGATCTTTACCACCACCCATTTGTGCTAGAGCTAGGTTCACCTCTGGTCTTCCAACCATCGCCAGAATCTAGTGGGTTGGTTGGGTTGGTTAGATGTGCAAAAACAAAAGAGTTCTCTGTTACAGCAGATATGTCTTACCTTTAAAATCTAAAGGGCAGCTGAAAATTAAGTCTGGCAACAGTTGAGGCATTAATACAATCCCTATGAATCCCAGTAGGTCTGGAAGGTGTATAAAACAGACACAAGTAGTGGTAAGGGGGCTGATAAGCTAAGTCCAGACAGTGAAAAACCCCAAGGCTTAATTGATTCAGTCTTTGCAGGTTAGTTTAAGCTGCACAGATTAAATTGAAATAGAAGTGAACAGACATTTACCTTTGATTCAGGAAATGCAGCCATACCTGCAGTGGCTCAGGTCAGAAGCTAGGGGGCTCTTTGGCACTTCCTTTTCCTACTGCCCCTGAGGTCTCCGGGATTTGTGGTCCAGCATCACAGCAGCAGGACTCTGCAGGGTTACTCATCACTTCCTCTTCCTGCTTTCAAGTGCCTCTAGGCTTTGTAGTCCACAGTCTCAGCCAGAAATAATTTTCAGTAAGTCAGGTCAGCTCTGTACTAGGGGAAAGGGGGTTTTACTGGGGGAAGCAAGGTTTAACACCCCCCTCCCTGGCCCCAGACTCCAGCCAGGGTTTGCCAGGGGACAGTCCCTGCCTATCCCCCTCCCTCCCCAAACCTTCTCTGCTGGAACAGACAGCACATCCCAGCCCAGGGCTGGAAAGCAAGCTGGGGGCTCTGATTTAACTTGAACCAGGAAGGGGTCTGGGCCAGAAGTTTCATAAACCAGTTTGACCCAAATCAGATAAGTCTGATACTACACTGAACCAGGATTATCTGAAACCAGTTTCAGACATTTTGAAACTGGTTTATGTGCACTGAACTTCCAATCTGTTACAGGTTTCAACCAGTTTCTGATGACTTAAGTTTATGTTTAAGTTCTGTCCCTAGCCCTAGTGTCTTGATTGAGAAATGGTAGCCTTAAATTGGTTACACCAGGTTCAATTCTGTGTCCTGTGAGCGGACGTGCTTCATTGTTACTGAAAGCTTATGTCTCTCTCCTGATGGCACTGGCTCTGGCAGGCTTTCTCCACAGCCTAGCCATTTCCTTTCATCATTCAGCTTGTTTCTGTCATGGGACGGGTGTGAGAAATCAGCATGTAGCTTATCTCTAATGGATTTTCCCTTCTCAGCCTGATTGTACTGAGAATGGAATGGCTCTTCATATATAGTCTGAGCACAGGCAGCAGAGCCAAGAGACGCAGGCCTTGTGCTAATAAGTTTTGAATCATTGTTGCTTGACGGGATTAATAATTATCTAGCAGGCTGTCTGTTAACAAGAGAAGTGATTAAGTGTTTGGGATTCTGTGAGCTGTAGTGTGTGATTGAGCATTCAGTCATAGGCTTCCCGGGACAAATTGCAATATGTAGGCTTTAGCTTATAACAGGGACAGTGCAGATTTGCAACACAACAGCGGTGTCTCAGAAGATAACTCTCCACCTGTTGCTCTAGCGAGAACTAAGGGAGGATAGAGCCTACTTAGGTGTCTGTGGTCAGCCAACTTCATGAATTAGAGGGGATAAAGGTGACACTATGACTCCCATCTTCTCCCCTACCCCTTTGGAACGGATTTTGCACCCAAGGGATGCAATGTCCATGAGTTTGTTCAGCCCCAAATACCCCATCCTCTTCATTAACATTCCAAAAATTCAATGGGTACAAGGGTTAGGCTGCTCTTATCCCACCATGTATGTGCATGTGCATGTGTTTGTGTAAGTTAACATCATCTGCTTGAAGAAACATGCACAAATTTCCCTCTCTGTGGAGGACTGCTTTCTGCATCATGGCAGGAGGCAGCAAGATGTAGTAGAAGAGAGTCTTCCTAATCACTTGTGGAGTTTTTTGGGTTTCTTCACACATGCACTGAAAGTAGCACTAAAAATCATAGAGTCATAGAAAATTAGGGTAGGAAGGGACCTCAGGAGGTCACATCTAGTCCAACCCCCTGCTCAAAGCAGGACTGGTGCCAACTAGACCATCCCAGACAAGGCTCTGTTGAGCCAGACCTTAAAAACTTCCAGTGATGGAGAATCCACCACCTCTCTATGTAACCCATTCCAGAGCTTCACCACCTTGCTAGTGAAAAAAGCTTTTCCTAATATCTAACCTCAACTTCCCTTGCTGCAACTTGAGACCATTGCTCCTCATCTGTCATCTGCCACCACTGAGAACAGTCCAGCTCTGTCCTCTTTGAACACCGCTTCAGATAGTTGAAGGATGCGATTAGATCCCCTCTCAGTCTTCTCTTCTCCAAACTAAATACACCCAGTTCCCTTAGCATTTCCTCAGAAGTCATGTGCTCCATCCCCCGAACCATTTTTGTTGTCCTCTGCTGGACTCTCTCCAACTTGCCCATATCCTTTCAGTAGAGTGGTGTACTTCTTTAAAACTGTTCCAAAGCTTCTGCCAAAGCAACACCTCATCTATTGCAAGGCTTGCAATGATGACCAAAACTGTGCTTAAACAAGAGTTGTTAATGTAAGGAAGAAATTATCAATTAAACACGCTTGGTAAAATGCTCAGATTATGAAATGATCATTGGCCATTCAAAAGGAGCCATGGTGGCTTATGGTAGCTGATGATCTGGCTGGTTAGAGTTCATAGCAATCACACAATGTGACTAATAAACTTTTCTACAGGAATATTAAGATGTGTTACATGGGTCAAACAGATGCCGAGGGACCACAGTATAAGCTGAATCCTTCCCAGTGCATTAATGCAAAGGAGCAATGGGTCGTTTTTCTCTCCTTCATGGATAAACAAGACTGAAATGCTGGAAAAGAACAAGTATATTGCCCCTGCTCAGCACAGGTTGTTCCCATTCCCCCAAGTTGCCTACCTTTAGTTAAGCTACTGTTTCCTTCTATTTGGAGCAGCCACTAAAGATGATTGGAAAGTTTAGGACAACAGACCTGTCTTCAGGGTAAAAAAGACCAATTTGTTGCAACAAAATCCTCACGGTAACATGTTGATCTTGATAACATTTTTGTCAGAAATGTTTGTGCGGTGGACTTTGTGGTCAGACTCAGACTGGAAGTTCAGCTCAGAATAGCCAATAGCCTCATGATTATGGTAGTCACCTGTGCTGTGGGAAAGTCCTGTTTCCATCTTGAATTGACGGAGCAGGAGATTAAATCTATTTTCCCGAGTCCCTGGGGAGTGCCCAAACACTGGGGTGGTTTGTACACTCCCTTTCATCTTTTGCAAAACCAAAAACCTCAACATCCTGTTCATTTTACTTCAGAATGGAAACACATGTTGAAAGCGCCCTGTTGTTTCCCATTCAGTCCTCATTGCTACTTTGGTAGTGTGTTGTAATTGCTCCAGACTGTCATGGTTTTCTCTGTATTGGTACATCTGCTAACCCTTGTTGGTTATTGTAGGTACAGGAAATGATGGCACCAAACCCTTCTCTATGTTAAGCTATCCTCAAAAGGACTTCTAAAAAGGCCACAGACCTCATCAGTAGGGGCCTACTCAAGTCCCGATTTCATGGAAACTGTGAAATTGGGAATTGTCCATGAAATCCCCCAAAAGAAAAAAAAAAACTTACTAAAAATAAAATGCTGGCTTCCCAGTGGGAACCAGCAGTCCTCAATGCTGCTGCAGCTCACTGGGGGTGGGTGGGGGGGAGGGAGGGGTTAGAGAGCTGCCAGCACAAAAAGGAGCAACCAAGATGGCGGCTGCCCCCTGCTCCTCACCTCTGATTGGCTGAGAGGGCTGCCCATCATTCATCACCACCCCTCTCTGCTAATCAGTGATGAGGGGCAGGGCTATACAACAGCCCTCTCAGCCAAACATCAGTGACAGATGGGGCCACCAGGACCCTCTGCCAATCAGGGGCATGCCGGGTGGGACACTGCAATAAGCCTGCCAAAATGGTGGGCAGCCTCATGATTGGCCCATTAATTCATCCACCTGCCTCCTTGATTTTGGTAGGTCCTTACTCATGAGCGCGTGGCAAAGAAAGAGTTGAGCATTCAGGGAACTGAGTCATGATGCTGTGGCTTAGTCTTGCCTGTGACTGTGGGAAGCCTGAGACAAATGATAGCTCATCTTGTCTGTTTTGAGATCTGCATCAATCTCCATCTGTTCAGTGGGTGCTAATTCACCGTGCTAAGATTTACAGCCTCAGAACAGATCTCGGGACACTATAAATCTAATGGTATCTGCATTGTTTTACTTTGGCAACCATATAGATCATACAAGGTTGGCTCTCTCACAAGCATAGCTTCACTCAGCATTATTCAAAGATTGACTAATCTGGTAATTTTCCTTTGCTAAGTGTAAATTCAGAGTCATGAAACTATGTTCTCTCAACAGGTGGTAGTTTTCAATGAATATAGATACATGGCAATTGTAAGACTATATATATATAGTAGATATTGAATATACTATATATACCAGCACCGGGAAGTTTGGTGCTGCCCTTGGCCCCAGGTGGCAGCACATGGCTCCTGTCAGCCAGCAGGCAGATCGGGGGCACACACCCCTGGGAGGACTCCGGCACAGCCCCTGCAGCCTTCCCGGGAGTGTCGGCAGGCCTGCAATCTGTCTGCTGGCTGACAGGAGCCGGGTGCTCCTGCCTGGGGCCAGCGGGGCTGGGGCAGATCAGCTTGGGCAGAGACTGGGGCAGGGGAGCATCTCTGCACCAGCTGATCTGTCCTGGGCCCCCACACGGATGGCTCCAGTAGTGGGCGGGGTAGATCAGCTGGTGTAGGGACCCACCACCCTGATCCCACTGGCTGCAGACCCGGGGATGATCACCCACTGAGTCTGCCCTCCACTGAGCACAGCCCAGTCTCTGCCTTGGGGTTCAACCCAGCTCCCCACCCCCCACATGATGCACACAGCACCCCCACCCCCTCCAGGCTGTGCATGTTACTCAAGCACCTGTTCTGCAGCACTCAACAGGTACTGCCAGGTTTCCCATTTTGCTGAGTGTGCAATGCCCACAACGTGGTTCCCTCCCCTGCCTTGCTCACAGCAATGGCAGCCTGCCCTCTCCTGCTTAGCTGCCCCATCCCCAATAGCGGGGACAGGAACCAGAAGCCAGAGGCAGGAGTGTGGCCTTGGAGACCTTGGCTATTGTGGTCCCAAGAACAATGGATGGCGTTGCAGCCAGGTGGGAACCTCAGGCCACACATTAACACTTTGTGGGGATCATGAGTCCTCCGGGCTGCCAGTTGGACAGCCCAAAGCAGAGAATATCTTCCAGAAAGGCAATGCCATCTTGACTTGAAGACCTCAGGTGATGGAGAATCAGCCATGTATTTTCTGCAGTTGGTTCTAACGGACAAGTTCCCTGCAAAAATAATTGTGCCCAATTTGTATCAACAGACTGGTCTAGTCTAGCCCAATCTTCTGGCTCTGTCATTGGCCATTGCCAGAGACATCAGAAGTTAGGGGCAAGACATTCTGCTTGAGGGAGATATGGGATCTTCTGTCTATTACCACTCTAAGTACTTTAGTCTGAAATTATCTTGAGCCCTAAGGCACCGTGTTCAGTATCTCCTAAGCCTGAAAATGGCCTTCCCTTTCTACCATCTGCTATGGTGCAGAATGTGAGCTTAGCTTAGTAAAAGAATAGTGAAAGCTATCTATATCTATATCTATATCTATATCTACCTTTATATATATATAAAGCTTTAGATAGCTTTATCCATATAAATGGATAATTTATGATGTCCCAAGGAAAGGTCATAGCCTAAGTGGCACTGCATAAACTGCCCAGTGATGGGACCACAGGCTGCTTCTCAGCCCGTGGTGCACAGCTTTTGCCCACAGTGGTTCTGCTTAGAAGTCACTCAGCAGAGTGCCATAGCTCCCACATAATAACATCCTGCTTGCACAAGATTTGGTTTCCTATCCACAGTGAACAGGGCAGAAACCTTCCTCATTGCACCTCTGTGCACAGGAGGGCAGGGCCCACTTGCAGCTGCCACTGTCCGCAGCTGACCCAGTGCTGGGGACAGCCCAAAGAGTTGCTTAAGCACCACTTAAGCAGCTGGGGGCCATTGGGATAGTGATGGTGACATGTGGGTGCCCCTTTCTCATGCCTGCTCCCGAGCCCGCAGGGGAGACCTGGGGGAACCAAGCAGGGAGCAGACTGTCCCCAGCTGAGCCCCCTGCCTGCACCCAGGGACATAATTAGCAAGGTTTGTGCTCTGCTGGAGAGGAAGGAATGAGTGGGGAGGGGCGGTGCCACTGTGTACTGGAGGGAAAGGAGTGGATGTGGCACAGGGGGATTCCCTTTTGACAGCTGGCATGAAAGCAGCTGCCAGGAAAAGATGAATTGGGTCAGCAGTGCCTCCAGGCCCAGTTCTGAGCTGACCTGTATATCAGGTGTAACAACAACTGGTTAAGTGTAATGAGCTCAGATTGGGGCCCAGGGCCCAATTGAATGATCAGGGTAATCAGTCCCCTGAGGCTGCTCAAACCAGGCCCAGGCTCAGATCAATGTTTTGGGCCCAGCAATTCGAATTATGAAGTCAGAGCAATCAGTCCCCTGAGGCTGCAAGAAACAGACTCCACCTGCTCCAGCCATTAAAAGCTGGCCCCACACAGAAGAACATTGTCCAGGCAAAGACTCTGGGGCTTGCTCCTGACCCCTCTGCAATTTATTACCTTGGTTATTGGAAACTTGGGCTTTAACTCTTGGCACACTTTTGACCGCGGTTTAGGCACGCAGCTTACCTGGGAACCCATTTCTTGGACTTTACCGGAGGAGCTGTGACACAGTCCAGTCCCTAACAATAACTGGAAATGCACCAGTGTACAACTGGTGGAAGTGGGAGCAATGTCTACCCCCTACATGGACTAGAGACAAACTAGTCATTCTGGGGGTGCAGCTACACATGCAATTAATTCAAAGCAATAAACCCTGGAGCAGTTTGAGCCAGAGTAAACTACTCCCTGGATACAGTGTCTACACGTGCACCTGGGATATCAGTGATTTGAGCCAGGGTGGAGCAGACCCGGGCTGGCAAGGGGCACTGAGGATTAGCCCCAGAGTCTGGGTGGCGGGGTCGGGCAACCTAGGGGCTGACTAGGGCATGAGGGTGCTGAACATGTGGACCCATGTGGCTAGGTGGTAGCTAGGGGTCTACCTGGGCTGACTGGACACAATTTACACCCAAAGTCATCATCTACACATGCATTTAAATGAAGTTAATTACTCTGCTGTAAGATAGTACTGTCCCCAATGGTACTATCTTACAGCGGAGTTAGTTTACCGTGCCTTAATACCGTCGCATGTGTAGACAGTAAAATTTTACTGCGCCGATGATTAGTTTACTCTGCAGTAAAGCACACGTGTAGTTGCACCCACTGAAGTGTAAAACATTCTGAATTGAATAAAGGCTTTGGGCCTGTATTAAATTAATATCCCACCATCTATGGAAATCAGACCCCAGAAGCTTTTGAATACAATTTTCTTTTCAATTAATCTGTAGTAGCTCTCCTGCTTGACCTAAATTCGATGTACCGTCATCATTTTCATGACTAATGACACCAGTGATCCCAATGTTTGTTGTACCACCCCTAACATTCAGTACGTTGCAATGGGGCACTGCACTTTACAAAACTACTGCTCAGTTTGGGGTTGGATAAAGTGTAAGGTCAAAAGCACAGGAATATTGGTTCAGATGCAGGAGCCGGATCTTCACCATGAAGAACCACAGACTCACTTTGCTTCTGCTGTGATAGGGGCCAAGGTATCACCCAGTAGCAAGAATGAGACAAAATAAACAGAACATGTACATAAAGGGCTGAAAAATAAAGTTTTATAACGCTGACTCGCACGTCAACACTAACAGATCACCAGGGAATGGGCATGCTGTTTATGAGCTCAGTTTCACAAGTGTCAGCAGGA
>NW_005842173.1:1125945-1136158 GCF_000455745.1 Alligator sinensis
GCAAGGCAGCAAATGAGGCAACATTTAACAGCTGGTGAAAATGTGAAAGAAGGTGCAGCAGTTAGATAATTAAAAGTGTGCTACTACATGGGAACTGGCCTAATTACTGAAATACACTGAGGCCAGCAGCTGCGCATTTACCAACAGTTGCCTCCCTGCTCCCACTGAAGGTACAGGTATTGCTTGGGTTTTTTAGAATATCTATGGAGACCCCTAGTCAGCAACGTATTAAAGCACATATCTAACTTGGCAGGAGTTGTCCTCATGATGTAACAGTGCTTTGAGATGGTCACATACTGAAGAACCTTTTTGAACTGTTTTCGCCAGAATGACAGGCTTACCCATTTTAGAACTGCATTTAACGGCTTATACATCACATTTACAAAATGGCAACATTTTCCCCTGTGTCCGAAGATACACCTCAAG
The DNA here is from genome assembly GCF_000455745.1 of Alligator sinensis. Lineage (NCBI taxonomy): Eukaryota > Metazoa > Chordata > Crocodylia > Alligatoridae > Alligator > Alligator sinensis. Next base: position 1,126,372 of record NW_005842173.1, read on the forward strand.
GGGGAAATCTAGAAGAGTCACTCCTTTGTCATTTTGGAAACAGGGGAAGGACATAAATGTTCTTGTAAGCATCTACCCAATGGACTAGAGAGGCTGCTTCATGGGCTGGTTGGGAATGAAACTCTTGATGGCTGAATGGGATGAGTGGGGAAGGGAATGAGCTGGGACAGGCCTTAAAATTGAAAATTAGTTCTGCTACTTCATTTGTTTTTGACTCTGGGCATGTGACCCACTGCGTATGTGCCTGTTTCCCCTTCAGTCAAATGGACATGAGTTTGGAGCACTCGTGTGGACATGCAAGGAGATAGTTGCTCAAGGAGATCATCCTTGAGACAGCTGTTTTCTGAGATGTTTCTAATAGAGGGTTACAAAGATGATTACTGAGGTTTTGAACTTTAACTGAAATTCTACAGAGGACAAGCACTAAGGATCGTGCTATTGGCAGCGGGTAGGTCACTATACTCTAGGATAAATTAAGCTCTCTTAAATACTGGATTATGGCCCTGATGCAAACCCCAATAAGGTCAGTGCAAGTCTTTGCATTGGGTTCACTGGGCATTTGATCAGGTTTTGTGCTCTTGCAATTAGGTATAGTGGGTGCAGAAGTCCAGGGTGAAAATCACAAAAATGTGGATATTGATGTTCTAGTAATCCTAGGATAGACTAAAATGCAGTTTTCTAAAGAAGCTCAAGTGGAAGGGAGGACATTTTAGCAGTCATGGCTATCTGAGCTTTGTGTCCTTAATTTAGTGCTAACACTACCCTGAATAGAGGTAGTGATCATTTAAGAGGTGTGTATGAACAAGCATCAGAGCTGCTTATTGAGGTAACTACAAACGTTCTAACCCATTATCAAATGTTGTTCCTGTTGGCGAAAAACGGGTTCCTTTAACATGAAGCCCTGAACTTAATCACTTCCTTAGTCCTTTCAGGTGACACAGTTCCCAGAGATGTTAAAATTCAGAACTATCCTAACACATGCTGAGCTTGGAAACGCACATCCTCAAAGGAGATGTGTTTATCAGGTAATGTGTCAACTCAGGCAGCTGCAGAGACTCAATTTTCTCCAAATTATAAGGTTGGGTTTATGTCCTTTCCTCAGTACAAAGTGAAAAGTATAAATCTGAAAGAAACAAAAGTTTCCAATCCTAAAATAAAAGAGATGGTCTGAATTTCTATGTGGCAACTTGAACTTTATTACATCCCGGCTGCCCAGCTGCATGCTCTGCCCGCATGGGTCCTGGCCAGTCTCTATGGGTCCCCAGGATCATGGGATGGTGATAGTGTGGTGCTAAAGCCTGGGGCAGAGCCACAAGCCGCTCCCTGCCCAAGATGCCCCTGCCTGCAGAACTGGGGCTCTGCCTTGGCCCTGCACTGTCACTGCCCTGCAATCTCAGGGTCTCCCAGGACCCTGGCTGGCACCCGTGCAGGCAGGATGTGTGGCTAGGTGGATGATGGGATGGGGCTGCAGGCAAGCAGGGAGTTGCGTCTGGGGCTGGGATGTTGGGACATTGACAGTGCGGGTCCAGGGCAGAGTCGCAATACGCCTGCCCATCTTGTTCCTGGATGCCACTCAACACCCACTTGCGGTGCCATCCCGGCTGCCCAGCTAAGCACCGTGTCCATGCGATTCCTTCCCCCAGCAGTGGGTGCAAGGTGGATGAGCCAGGGTGCTTGGGCAGTGGGTAGGTCCCGTGTCTGTGGCAGCAGGAAGGAGCCACTGCCACTGCTGGGAAATGGAGTCCGGCCTCCATGCCACCCCAGTGCCACTACACACCTGGGAGGAGCGGGACCAGCTGCACGCACCAAGGCCCAGGCAGGATTAAGGAACCTGCCACGGACTGGACAAAATCCCTCAGTGGGCCAGATTTGGCCCCCGGGCCATATTTTGCCCACCCCTGGCCTAGGAGGATCTTTAAAGTGCTGCAGCACTTTGTTCCCAGTGATTTTCATGTATTGTAGTTAGCACTGATTTTCTAACCTGCTTAAGCCTGTATGAACACCCCACTAAATGCTTGCCCGCATATCTCAGCACTTAACTGCTTGCTTGCAAAATGCGCCTGAAATTAAAATCTCCCTAAAGGCCACAGGGGAGTTGCTTTTTGCCTTTTGAGAACAGGTAACTGTCAGGGATGACAGTGTTAAAAAGACTCCCAGCACAAAAGCAATCTAGAGGTTTCAACAGAAGTCTAAGTCGAGGCCTTTCTGAGTAAGCATGTGTGCTTATGTGCACCGCCCAACTGGGAATCAGTGTTTCCAGTTGGTCAGTGAAGGCATTGTCTGTTCGCAGACATCTTTATCGTTCATTTGTCTCCATCTGTGTCTGCTGCAAAGTACATAGCTTACAAGCATGTATAGGACAATTTGCTCCTGTTTAAAAAAAAACAACAAAAAACGTGTTTATTCAAGAAAGAGGCTGCTTATTTTTATCATCATCATTATTATTATTATCATCATCATCGTTGTTGTTTTGTTGTTATATTTCAGTGCCTCATTCTGTCCGTCTCATGTGGCATTGACTTTTATGAATATTGCAACAGCTACTGTGAGAGTTTTACTATTATGTGTTGTCTGATATTGTCTCTAGGCTTGGACACAGGCATTAACACCTGTGTGATGTGCATCAGTGTTATATACTGATGTAATTTATACTGGCATCCAGAGAAGACAGGCAACCAGCTCTTCCCAGGTACGAGCTGCAATAGGCATTACTATAGCGGGTTGATGCTAGCCGTTAGAGTATTGGTAATAATCTGTTTGTACTGAGGAAACAGCCATCCCAGGATAGACATGAACACACAGCCCCTATACCAGTGTAATGCAGACTGGCATCGTTTTAATGACTGTTTTTATCATGGTAACTATATATCAGTACCAGTTTATGGCTATACGGTGCATGTCTGTTCTTTGACTCTGGTGTAAGGGTGAGGTAGACTCGTTTCAACAAGCCACACGCATCGCTGTCTCCTTAAGCAACCTGCAATCTGTTTGTGTCCATCTACGTCTCTTGCCTTAGTGTAAGCTCTTTGGGAAGGGACCGTCTTTCTGTTCAGAGTTCATACTATGTCTAGCACAAGGGGATGCTTGTTGATAAACGTGTTTCCTGTGTGCCAAGCTAATACAGATTGGCATTACAGATATTAACTCCTCATTTCCATATGGCCCTTCTCATTGCAAAACGTACAAAGTCACTTAAAAAACATATGGTGTCAAACGACTCTGCAATTCAAAGGCTTCATCATGTGCAGAATTTCTGTAGATGTCAGTAGGAGTTCCAAGTGCATTGGCTTGAAGGAGGACAACAGGGACTCCCACCACCTCATGCTCCTACTCAATACAAGATGAGGATGGAGGAGAATTTCCACAGCTCATATTCGACAGACTAAGGAAATAGTAAGACCAGGAAAAATTTGTTTGGAAGGAACTGGGCACTGGGATGGCCAGTTCCTGGGAATGGGGTCATGGGAGAATATTTATGTTTGCCCTAAACATAAGGATGGGAAGCAATATAGATGTACTGGTTATATCTTTTAAGAATGCCTGCCTTGGATTCAGGAGATGTCCTGCTAGGGACTTTCTGCATGGATTGGGACTGATCTTTCATGTTGTAGATGTGTTTATGAATGTAATACATTTTTTTTTATACCAATGCAAATTATATCAGTATCTGGAGCAGGTAGGTGACCTACTTATCTCAGGATTCCCATCGGGTAGTATATTGCCTTACTACTAGGGCTAAGTACAAAAGGTCACAAAGCCTGTGTCTGAGTCGATTCAGTCTTCACAAGTTAGTCTAAGCTGCATAGGTTGAACTGATAAGCAAGTGAACAGACATTCACTATTGATTTGGGAAATGCAGCCACATGTCTGCAGTGGCCCAGGCTGGAAGCCAGGGGTATTAGACCATGGCCCCTTGCTCAACTGGAGTAGAGAGCTTGGGCCAAGGCTAGCCCACCCACCCTGTGAGGGGGGTGGGGTTTTCAGAGGAGATGCAAAGCATCCTGGGATGCTGGGGGACTGTGAGTTAACTTGCATTTGGAGGGGATCTGGGACAGAGCTGATTTAACCTAAATCAGTTAAGTCTAATACTATATCCATCCAGGGTTATTTTAAGCCACTTTTAGCCATTTTGAAAGTGGTTTATATGCACTGAACTTCTGTTATGTTACAGATTTGAACTGGTTTCCAATCACTTATACTGGTTTAGGTGTAATTTCTGTCCCTAGCCTAGATGGCAAGGAAGCAGGTAGCATCTTAACCAAAGAGCAACCCTGGATTGTTAGTTGAAACTAACTTGGGCTGCAGACACAAACAAGTCCACCAATAAACAGATGGAGGTCGGTTACTGTATCCATTTGAAGTCAAGGTAGATATGCACCTTGTAGACTAACTGAATCGGAGAGAGCATCTGATGAAATGCACTCCCGGGGCTAACCCTCAGTGCCCCTTGCTAGCCTGGGCCTACTCCACCCTGGCTCAAATCACTGCTATCCCAGGTGCACATGTAGACACTGTGTCCAGGAAGCAGTTGACTCTGGCTCAAACTGCTCCGGAGTTTATTGCTTTGAAATGCTCATGAAATTGTGTGCATCTCTGATTCAGTTAGGTTATAAAATGCCTCATTTCTGGCCTTCCACCTATAAGCAGTTAAAACAGGTTTTGTGCAGGGTCTCTTTGCGCTGGAATAGAATGATGCATACTGGTGTAGGGCTCTCTGGGATATGTCTATTTTATTTCACACTAACGTACAGGTGATTACACTGGTGCAAATGTGCCATTTATCAGTGCATAAGGGCCATTTTTTTTTAAAAGAGAGAGGGGCTCTGCTACACTGAAGAGTTGAAGGCCTAATTGATTTAGATGACCACATCCTATTTACAAATTAACTTAAGACGAAGTTTGCAAAGGGATTTAGCTGCCTTCTGCCCACTGAAGTAGAGTCAATTGTGTACCTAGCACCACAATCGGGCATCTAAATATGTCTAAGAGCTTTTCAGTACTTGGGAACGCGAGTGGGAGTAAACAGGACGTAGGTGGCTAAATCACCTGGGCCTTGTAACACAGAGCTAACCAACATTTAAAAATATAGGACTTTGTCTGCCATTGCTTTTCACTAAAGATAAAATAGGTATATTGATATTTCCCTTCTAGGCAAGAATAGTATGTAGCTAGATACATTACAGATTGGGAGGTGCTCTGACACTACTGTTGGGGAGCTCTGTGATCCCCTATCTGAGGGAAGAGAGGTTTCATTTTGCCACTGCAGAACTGTGTTTAAGTATTTTCCTGGTGTGACCGACATTGTTACAGATGTTAGTCTAACAAGGTAAAGCTGATTAGAGTTCCTTAGGTTCGGTGGCAACATTTAAAGAAAAGAGAGAAACCATAGGAAAAAGCCATCCCTAAATTTCAAAAGACTTTAAGGTGAGTTGTAGAAAGGCAATTAGAAGCAATATAGAAGAAGAAATGATTTTGCCTCTGGAAATTCCTGGATTATTTTCCTATGGATCGATGGAAGTGAGAGTGTTTGGGAATAATAGGAATCAAAACTCATGGTAGAAGTGATATCTTTTATTAGAAATTCTTTATCTGCATGCTTTCTTTAATTTCTTTAATTTAAATTTCTTTAATTGCAAGCTTATTTGGGGAAAAATATAAAGTTGTACTAAATCCTGGTTCTGCATAGACCTATATCTGATTGTGAACACACACAGTGCATCTGCTAATCCGACAAGAGGGTGAATTTTGCAAAACGTGACATACCCCAGAGAAGGTGACATTAGAGACGAATTGCAAAACAGCTTCTTAGGGCACAGCTACCCTGCCTCATGCCAGGAAGGACCACAAGGTGGCAGGCTGTGCCCATATCACATACGCTGCCTCCCAAAAAATGATTTAGATACCTGAATGTGATATATTCCAGTAAGCTCCCACCGTAGAAAAAGCTTATTGGTGTATGTTCAGTAGGGGTGTGCAAAGCGGGCCCTATTCAATTCGGATTTGGCCTGAATCGGGGACAGTGATTCGATCTGTTGATTTGGATCACTGTCCCCGCTTCAATTCAGCTGAATCCAAATCTGAAGATTTGATGCTGATTTGGAGAATCAACAATTCGGACATAGACACAGCTTTAAATATTTTTTCTACATACCTCGAAGAACCAGCGTGGCTCATAAATGCTGAATGCTGGGACGCATGGAGCATCACACAGGAGTGCAGGGGGCCCCTCCGTGTGCTTGGTGGAAAACCCAGAAGCGGACTGGAAATACTTCCAGTCCACTGCTGGGTCCACTGGGGAGCGTGCGGGGTGCCTCCCACAGTCCCCCATGTTGGTGATCAGCCATGGGGGGGGGACCCTGGAGGCCCCGCTGACCCAGGAGCCACTAGTCACCGAGCCGGAGGGGGCGCGGGTGTTGACTGGGTGTAACAGGCCTGAGTTTAGCCTTTCCTTGCATGGTATTGAGGCAATGTAGACAAGACCTTAGAATGAACATAAACTAGCCCGTTTAGGCAGGTTATTGTAATTGCTTTCCCATGTTCTGGTCAATGACAAATCAGGCTTTCTGAGGTCTAAATTGTCTGAGCTGCTGCTTATATGATACATCATTTTAAGGCTTAAAGAAAAACACTTAGGAAGCCTTGACGTTGTAATAAGGTACCGTACTTACTTGAATAGAAGATGAACCTGATTATAAGATGAACCCCCAATAATTAGATTTTAAATATGGAAAATGTATCAGTTTGCTGTAATTTTCCAGGGATAGAATCTAATTATTGGGGGTCCTCCTCCCGGTGCTACGACAAGGAAAATAAAACTGGAGGGTCAGGTAGCCCCTTTGCTCTCCTCCCCACCAAGGTGTTTGTTATCTCAGAATGGCGTCCCTAGTCATGTTTTGCTATATATACCCATGTACCCTGATATATGAAATGGGGAGTTTCAAAAGGAGCTACTTATATGGTGATGATGAAATGGGTACAGACTTCATGGCACTTTTACAAAAGTTCCTTGCAAGTTACACATATTGTCGTTAGTTCAGTATTACCAACCTTAAATGTTAAAAAATGTCATCCCTCCCCAAAGTCACAAAAATGCTGGCTTCTTTTCTAGACCTGAAGAAGGGCCCCTTGTGCCTGAAAGCTTGTTTAACACTTCTTCCAACTATATAGTTAGCCCAGTAGGAGATATTGCATGCATGCGTGCGTGAACCCACACACACACCCCCCCCGCTTTGACATCTCACTTCTTCCACTATATAGTTAGTCCAGCTATATAGAAGATATCTCTCTCTCACACACACAGAACTCCACGCCTCTTTAAAATCATGAGACTTTTTAAAATAACATAGTTGAGATTAATTTTATTTTTGGTGGGGAGGGAGTTGAAGGTTCTTCAGTTCTCAACATTTCCACCATAACCCTGAGGAGTAGACCTCTATTTAAAAAAAAAACAAAATAAAAAAAGAAAGTTGAGATTCTCCTGAAATACCAGGACTTCAGGAGCAGGAATTTAAAGGCGGGGGGAGGGGAAAGTTTCCCATAATATTGAGAGGCAGAGACTATAGGTTTGACAAAAAAGCATTCAGGATGGGTGCAAGCCCCTAAATTTGTGGCCAATAGTGAAGAAACAGTATATTAGCACCTTATAGATTAACTAATTCAGAGATGTATATTATAAACTACCATTGGCAGCAGCAGTCCCTAAATATGAGAATGACAGCGTTCCACTAAATAGGGAAGTCATCTGTGAGTCTGTAGATGACAGAAGATCTGCATGTTTGAATGGAGATGTGGCAAATAGTTCTGGGAGAAAGGAGTAGATACCACAAGGAGGAGGAGGAACTTTCTGATTCGGACTCTGAGGGTGGTCAAACATTGCAACAGGCAGCCCAGAGAGGTTGTGCAGTTTTCATCCCTTGAAACAGCCAAGGGCATGTTGGACAGACAGCAGCTGGGATGTTCTTGCCTTGAGCAGGGGGCTGGACTTAAATGACCTTGTGAGGTCCCTTGCAGCCCAATTTCCCTATGATCCTGGTGATGCCAGGTCATAGCTCTTTTCCTTTGTCTCTCTTGTCTATCTGCCTCCACAGTAAGGAGAGTTTGCTCAAAAGGATTGATGCCTTATCACATGTCACAGTGCTGTTATGGACATTTTAGTGCTCAAGTCTCCCAGGTATTGATGTTAATATTACATTTCTTCCGATTGGTCTTCAAGGTATTTCTTGAATCTCTTTTTTTGCTCCATCCTAGAGTGGTGACCATCAGTGAGTTGGTAATATAGGACTTGTTTGGGGAGTTGGTTATCAGGTATCCGTATCACATATCCAGTCCAATAGAGCTGATACTATATGAACATGGCTTCAATGCTGGTGGTATTTTCTTGAGCCAGAATATTCATTCTTGGAAAATATGGAGGATTTTCCAAAAAAATTGCTGGTGGTAACGTTCGAAAGCTTTCGGGCATTTCCAATATATTGTCCAAGTTTCATACCCATAGAGCAGGGTTGGGATTGAAAACAGCCTGGTAGACAAGTCAAGAACATACGTATACATCATATCTATCTATCTAGATACATCTCATAACATAGCTTATGCTATACATTTCTGATTTAGTTAGTCGATAAGGTACACATTTACCTTGCCTTCTACCTGACTTTAGACTAACATGGCCAACTACCTTCTCTCTGTGACCAATAATACCCCAAGATATATCTGTGGCATTCTGGCAGGGATAATCCCATGCAATCAAAGGGAGGTGTTACACATGACTCAGGCCCTCAACTTTCCTTGCCTTCCTTTCTCCCCTGCAGAACCTTTTATTCCTTCCCCACCCCAACCCCACAACAAATTGCTTTGAAGGGATGAGGCCACCTACAACAAACCTCCAGGCAAATAGAAGCCCATAAGTGCGAACGGTTTTGGAGCCAACACAGACCCTGAGTACTGATGTAAGGTGTGCCTGGCATTAATCATCAATGCTACCAAATGGGACACAAGATCCTAAAGTCTTGTCATCAACTTTTCCCTATGTCAGTGGCACTAGGATGCTTCTGAATCTTGTCCAAAGTGGAGGAGGGACTGAGGAAGAGGGAGACTCCAGAAAAGGTATAGACCAACCTTTTTTCTCCTTTCTGCTTCTTAACATGACCTGTGAACTTCCTCAGGAAGCAGAAGGTAGGTAGAGATGCAGGAGATTCCTGCTTCTTAGATTTCCAGTCAGAGACGAGGGATTTAGGACCCGGTGGGATGAGATTTGGAGAAGCAACCAAGACTTTGGGCTTGCTTAGTCAACTGGGAAGCAAACTCTGAAGTGACTCACTCGCCTGCAATAGTGAGTGTGCGGGCCGCCTCCCGATCCTGTCCATGTCACCATGTGCGAGCCGGGAGTGATATGCGGACCTGTCTTTGTGCACACGGGCTGTAGCCAGCAGCCTGGGCACACGGGGTCAGAGGAGACTGTGCGGCGGCAAGGCACGCACGGGCTAGAATTAGTCATAGAGGCGTAGTGGTTGATTCAAAGATTATTTACTTACACCCAAGATGGTCGCGGTGTAGGCTGGACAGTTTCCAGGTTCAGCTCCACTTAAATCCTCGTTGGAGGACCACGACAAATTCGGTTCTTGGGCCCCAGAGTTGTTAAGGCTCCGCGGGTTCGGCAATTTCTTGTCCACGGAGTTGTCGAAGCTCCGTGGGTTTGGTTCGGCTCTCTGGCCCCGGAGTTGTTAAGGCTCCGTGGGTTCGGATCTTGAGTATATAGGATAGGGATACGTCTAGGATTGCGCTCGGCGAC
>NW_005842173.1:1138072-1138413 GCF_000455745.1 Alligator sinensis
GGTTCTTCCAAAGCTCCACCCTTCTTTTCCGGTTCTTCCATGCGGTCTACCTCTTGCTCAGCGCCATCTTGGACCGGCGTTTCAGGTTCCCTTCTCTCAGCCGCTTCTTTGACCACTTGAACAGCCATCTGCAGCTGGGCTTTCAAACTTAAATTCTTGTGCATTAGATTCATTACAGTACGAAAAGTTGCACTACATTTTCTCCCCTTGTCATACCACAAGGCTACTCTCTCATCTGCGGCTCATTCCTCCGCTTCCAGGTTTTCGCGGAGCTCGGATGGAAGCTCGCGACCCCTTAATCTAGCTGCCATGAGGGGAGGGAACCGGCCGATTGGCTCCGG
>NW_005842173.1:1139196-1147803 GCF_000455745.1 Alligator sinensis
TTAGACCTCTGTTGCCTTCTTAAGAAATGCGTTGGGTTCGTAAGGATCTGCAGCGCTTAGAGATCTTCACGCTCTCCCTCTCGGACTCCAATTGCTTTCTCTCCAACTTGGGCGGAAACCACCCAAGCTCTTTATACGGCTAGCAAGCCAATTGCTAGCTGCCACGTGTGCATAATTTAATAATAACAATTTAATAATAATAATAATTTAATAATTTAACACGTGGCGGGAACTCCTTTGCACCGTGCATTTCTGAGATGCAAAAGAAATGCACCATGCAAAGAAAGCTACAAATTTGGCGGGAAAATTCTCCGTTGCACCGGATTTCTTCTCTGTAGCAGAGAACTCCACCGTGCAAAGAAGCTGCAATTTAGCGGGAACATAATTTAGCAGTGCCGAAGCGCACACAAACAAAAACTCACAACTTTGGGTTGTGACAGTGAGTAACAGCCGTATGCTATATAATGTCTGCTTATTTTGGGCATTTATTTGACCCCTTCCATCCCTCACTGTGATCTCTGAGCATCTCCTATGTGGTACCCAAGGAAGCAAGGTGCCTCCTGAATCTCAAGGGGAGCCCACAGAAGTCGCTGGTGGCAGTGGGGACGAGTCTGGAAAGCACCCACAGAAGCTGGTGGCATCGACGGCCCTGTCAGGGGGGCAGTGGCCCTGCTGATGGCATCAGCATTGACCATCGTGGGGGCACATGCCCCCCCATGCACTCCCTACCAGTCACCTATGGCAGGAGCAGGAGGATGCAGTCACACATTACACTGTGGCACCCCCAGCAATGTTGTTTCTCTTCTAGCTGGTTATATATCAGGTCTCATTCTGGATTTGACTCATCCAAGTGCAACAGTGTTGGGATCTGGGCTCTAGGTTTGACTCCCTGTGAAAATAGGGAAAACCTGCAGAGGTGGGTTGGTTAAGCCAGATGCCACCATTCAGAAATACTTGAATCCAAGATTTGAGCAGATCCTATTAAGCTGTTCCCAGATGGGTAGCAAGGGTAGTCCACTGCATTGCAGGGCTGGGATGGGTTTGTTCCTTGGCAGTCCAACCTTGTGAGTCAGTTTGGGTTCTTGAATGACTCTGGTAGGCCCGTGCTCAGGTCGCTGGAGTTGGAGCAATGCGACGGAGAGTGTAATGCAGTCATTAATGCTTTCTCCTGCCCATTCATGCAGCAAACTGGGAAGAAGTTTAAAAGAGCAGCTGGTTACACCACTGACAGACAGGCAATCAGCTGCATGGTGACAATCTTTGCTGCAGCTGTGACATGCCTTGCCTTTTATTTGCACAGTTCATATGCACTACATCCCACAATGTGGGAGGGAGTTATAAAGCACCAGGGAGGGGAGGGGGAAAAAGATCCCAGAGGAATCAAATCCCTGAGCCACTAAAACAACCCACACCTGTTGTTGTGAGGTGCACAGGGGTGGGAGGTTTCCCAGGTAGCCTCCCACTGCTCCTGTTCAGGTTGCATGGGTTGGGGTGCTTTCAGTGGCCATTGCCTGCAACCAGCTTTCTGAAGCTTAGGTGAGATGCAAAAAGATGGGCTGAAATTCATGTTCAGTCGCGAAAGCTCACATTGGTTTATTGTGTGTTAGGACAGTAGCTAGCAGGTCTGGACAGCAATCAGCCTAGCTCAGCAAAACTGCCCAGACAATGGCAAGTGAAGCATTATGCCTACCGATGCCCCTGAGGTTGCTGCAATAGGGCAAGTTTGGCAACCCCTGTATTTACAGCCAAGATACCCTCAGTCCTTGCCAGTTCTTTTTTCTCTCTCTGTAGAGATTTCCATTTTTTCACTTGGCTCTTTGCTGAAGCCAGACAGCTGCAGCTCCTTCCTTGCCAACTTCAGCTTCCCCTTGCCAAGTTTGGGCATCTAGGGCTTCCTCCCTGCTGGTTTCACTGTTCTGGCTTGCTGTGTCTTTTCTCAGGTCATCCAGCAGTCAGCAACTCCTAAAGTCCTTCGTAATGCCTTAGCTTTAGTATAGCTTAGTATCACCATGGCCTAGGATGACCCAAACTGCCACAGCACCGTGAATCCCAATAGCCAGAACTCCTCGTCTCATGAAAACATCAGCGCCTTCGTCATACCCTGCAACCGAGTGTGCGACTTCTGAAGCCTCGGAGAATCGTTTGCAGATGTGCGAACAGGAGCGCACCTCTGGGCAGCTGCTGGGTTTGCAAGCAGGTTTTCTTGGGGAATTGAAATGACCATCAGCTGACATTTCATTAGGATCTCCTTTCTCTGGGATTTCTGCACTCAGATAACACCACATCCCTGTACCTTGCAGTACTCACCAAATGCAGGGCAAACCTTCCCATGCCATTTCTCCATGTAGGCCCATGAACCCAGAGCTGAGCAAGAATCCATACATTTCTGCCTTTTGACATCAGCTGAGGCCTGGCTTCATAGTCCGCTTTGTCTCACCCCAAGCAAGGTTGGATTTCCTGGGCCTCGTGGAATCAGGTTATCTGTCGTTCATCGTGTAATTCAGTTGCCTGAATGGCAGAATTTTGACCCAGATCCAAACTGTGGCTCTGTTTGGAGCAGAATTGTCATTCAGACCCATGCATTTCACCTGTGCAATCATGTTAAAAGGCAAATAATCTGCAGTATGTGGCACACAAGAGCCACTGGTTTTTCCTCGACCTGATGCCAAGTATGGAATTGAACTGGCTTGTTAGTGGACTGTAGAGCTAAGCTTGTGGTTCAAAGCCAGGCTAGGCTGAACTTAAAAGTCACCAAAACCTCTAGGATTTCCTGTCCTGCTCCTTGCACAGTGATTCATGCACTTGCCCTGAGGACAGGCCTGCCAAGAGCGTGAGCCACTGTCTCTCTGCAAGGTGTGAATGGATTCATAGCCTTTCCCATACCCTCAGTAGCCAGGTGCCCTTGGCTGGTCTCAGAATAAATGCTGAAGATCCCATGAGCTTTGGGGATTTTGCTCCTTCCTTTGGCCTGTTCAGGGAGGGTGAATTCTCCAGCACTTAAAGCAGCCTCAGCTCTGGCCTTGTTTCTCTCTCTGCTCATAATAAATTGCAGCCAGGGCTCCCAGGAGGGGATGCATTAAGACCGCTCTGGGGACCCTTCCATAGCCAGCATCTGTGCAGATGCTTCTCTAGGTGATAAATGAAGGAGGTTACACTTCAGCTGTACATATCTCAGGCACCAAGACAGGGTGGTTGCCCCAACAACCCTTTCCAGAGCCTTTTCCAGTGTCATTGTAAGAGTCCAGAGTATGGGACTCACACCTGCCAACCCCTGGGGAAGACCGCAGGGCCCATGGTCAGGGAGGATTTCTCACTATTCACCTTAAATTTTCTCTTCCTCATTTTACATGGTTGCTCTTGGTTCTCCCCTTTGCCTTCTCCTTAGTGATCCCTCCCATGCTTCCTGCTTCTTCCCATCAGATATTGTGTGCTACAATGTCCTGCCCTAGGGCTGGATCCAAAGCCCAAGAAAGTCTCTAGGAGTATCTCCATTGCTTGCAGGGGCTGACTTTTGCCTATCTCCCACTGCAGGGTCTGATTTGCAAACCTGTGACCATCAAAGCACTTGCTCACTTGCTGCTTAATGGTGCCAAGACCAAACACCTGCTCAGGCCCAAGGTTTCAGCATTAGCATTCCCCTGGTGCCTAAAGCACAGGGCCTGAAGCACCACACTCCCAACAGTGCTGAGCAGCACAATGCCTATCTTCCCCTTAAACTCCCTCAGGTCCATGAAGAAGGTGTCTCACTGCCTGTGTCTCCTGAAGGGCTGGATGCAATAGGTGTTCTTGGAGCATGTCTAACATATGAGGCTTCTTGCAATACATGCCTGGAAGAGGAGGAGGAAGAGAGGGGGAGAAGGCATCTTTTTGCATTCAACAGGCTTGTGCGGAGAACACTTGCCCAGTCTGTGGGAGTATGGGGGTTCAATTCTGTCTTCAAACCTACATTTCCTACCTCTTAGGGATGTTCCATCACCTCTGGGATAGGGGCTGTTTTTTGGGGTGGGAGGCTTTCAAGCTGGGCATGGACCATCTTGATATTCACTGGGTCAAAAAGAGAGATAGATTCTCTACCTCCAGGTGTTTTACAGAGAGTCTCAGCAACTCACTGAGGGTTGTGGGTTCTTTGACAAGGACCCAAGGCCACTGCCTGGCTTTCCCTGTGAAACTTGGGAAAACTTCAAGCATTTCTGTTGATTTTGTACACTGATAATGGTACTAACAGACACATCCAAGCTCAGCATGTTAGCTCCGCTCTCCAAAACATGTGATGTCTTAATCTGATATGACTGCCATGACTTGAGGCCTGGAGACAACTCTCAAAACAATGTGCATCCCTTCGTCCATACAACTTTCCTAACTGCAGCCTAATGGCCTGATAAATGAAGCCACCCACTGAGAATTCCCATTAGCTGCTGGGAGTAGATGTCCAGCAGGAAGCAAGAGGCAAGGGGTTGTTTAAAAAAAAAAACAAACTAATGGCAGTACACAGCAGGCCCAGGCTCTGATCTAAGTGCCAAATGATATCAAGTGAGGATGTGTTGAGATGCAGGCCAGTATTTCACATCAAACACTGGGCACTGGATTTGAACATCTTGTTTTGAAGCAATGGGAAAATATCCGCCGCATTGAAGTGAGTATTTCCAAAATGTATCCCTCTCTCCCCAGGGTAAATGATAATAGATTCCCCCTCCTGCTGGGATCCTACTATATCTGTGATGTGGTAGCACAAAAAAACACAAGGCCTAATGATTCCTTATTTAGTATTTGTATCATTGTAGCATGAAAACAACTTGAGCCATTGAGCAGAGATCACGTATAAGAGGTGCTGTGAGTAGAACCAAAAAGTATTTTCTTTCCCAAAGAGCTTGCAATCTAAGTAAGCTGATCCTAATAGGACAAGGTAGTTATCTGTGTTAGTCTGAAGTCAGGCAGGAGGCAGGGCAGGGTGCCACACATGTGTGTTTTTAGACATTACTTTACCCACAAATGAAATGCTGTTAAGATGGGAGTGTCTGCACATGAAAGCAGGAAAAGACAAGCTAAGCCGGCTCTGAACATCTCAGCATTGTACCTCTTTGGACAAGGAATATCTCCAGCTGCTGTTAGGCAGCTTGCATTGTGTTAACATCAGTCTGCTTCATGGGGCCAATACAAGCAATTTGAGTTCTTCCAAAATCCCAGCATGCAGCACTCCCACTTTCCCCACCCACCATGGATAATCTGTCCTCCCACACTCTACTGCCTTGGTTTGACGGAGAGCTGGGGAGTCTGGAAAGCTTGGGGGAGTCAGGGAGCCATGAGAGATCTGGCATTTGTGTGGGGGCTGGAGAGCCAGGCAGCCACTAGGCAGATTTGGCAGCTTCTAGCCATGACCTGCTCACCAGCCCGCCAGCTGCAAGTCAGAGCCATGCACATCTGAGCGGGTATTAATCCTTAATGTGCAGCTGATCATAGCACATGCTAACTTTAAAACTGCATAGCATTCCATAGAGATAGCACATGCAAACTGTCATGTCAGACAACACCCTTAGAGACTGACTTGTTCAGAAAGGCCACCCTGCCCTGCCTTCTGCCTTATTCTAATACATTTGCCTTTTCCCCTTGCAATGAATAACTCTCTGACCGGCCTGGGCATATATACACATGCTCTGGGAGAGTGGCGGGGAGGTGCACTTTAATTAGAGTGACTTTGAGAGCTGCTTTAATGAGCTTTAGTCAAAACGCCCCTGCCATTTTTCAGCACAACGCTGATACATGTGATGCTGAAATCTGCTGGAGTGTGGTAATTACCATGCCCCCGCAAATTCGATGAATCGGGTCTGCTCCGACCGTAATTACAGTGCGTCAGAGCAGCCTTGCTACACGTGTATATGTGCCCTATTTCGAGTCTACAAACAAAGCTTTAGTTAAAGCACCCCCGTTGCCAGTTTTCAGTGCGGGGATGCTGATGCACATGATGCTAGAGTTTGCTGGAGTTCGGTAATTACCCCGCTCCAGCAGATTCAATTAATCGAGTTTGCTCTGATACAATGTAATTATGGCATGTGAGAGCAGCCTCACTGCACATGTAAAAACACCCTCAATTTCCCTCCCCACACACACACACATTTTGCCCCTCTAGTTTTGCAAAAGGCAGTGTTTTACTCTGAAAAGTGACACCATAAAAATATCAGTGCTTGTTCTCCTCTTGGTTGCAACCCACTGATTCCAGCTGAGATTGAAAAGTAAAAAAAAAAATCCATTTTGAATGGCCAGCTTTTCAAGATAAGCTTGGATTTTGAGAATAGAGCTGGATTGTTTTCTTGTCAGGCATTGTTCCCCTTTATGGACCTGTTGCAGGTCACATTATCCCTCAGTGACCCCATGCAGGGCCCTCCTGCCTTGAACTCCACTATATGGGATGTGTTCAGAGCTGTTACCTTCACCTCTGCCATCAGTCCAACCCATCTAATTCCCCATTTAAAAATGATCCTGTTATGTCTGGTTAATCCTCATTATCAAAATCCATCGGATTTGTTTGGTGGTAGAATGAAATAAGTACAAAGGCCTGGTCCAGACATTACACTTTTAATGGTCTAAGTGAACGGAAACTGGTCTGTACCCATAACAGAACAGAAGTTCAGCACACACAGACTGGTTAAAAAATGGTGGAAGCCCGTCTAAGATTTGCTCCCCTCACACACGAAAGGGTGAACGTGTTTTCTGTTCACTACTGATCTAAACTGCGCCGCTTATAGAAAACCACGTAACTTGGACCGATTCTGCAACAGGGTTTTTGAACCTAGCCGCAAAAGGAGAAGTATGATTATTCCTACTGCTGACACAACGTAACACTATATTTAACCGAGATAGCATAACAAGTGGCCATCAAAAAGATGACACCTGATTTTGAAGCAGCCAAACATTTCAGAATAAGGTGAGGACCTGAAAAGATTGAGTGCAAGCCGAGTGATGAGATGATAAGGCAGGTGAGAGAGAACTGTGGGAACTATTGGAAATGACAGTGGCAAATAGACAAGTTCAGCAACGCACAAATTATAGGCATGTGGAGAAGCTGCGTTTGTAAAATCTGTAAAGTGGAGTCAGGGGGGAAGCAAAAGAACTAGAGATGTCACCTAAAATGGCAATATCCCTGTTCAAGACAAGGGGGTTATGCCCAGGTAACAACAATGTGAGAGATACTTATGAAGGACTATGAACCAGTTTCATTGCTGTACTGGTGCCGGCACCCAGGCATAACAGTCCACGCTTCCTCCTTCCAGGAACTCCAGGGACCAATGAAACCAAGGCTTATCATAAGGATGTACAACTAAGGCTTCTGCTCTGCTTAAATGGGAGCTTGCAGGGGTGTAGAATAACTGAGACACAGATGTCCCTTGCCCACACCCCCTCCATCCTGCATATGTTGTCCTTCTGTTTTGCTCTGGTACCTCACAGAATGCCTTGTGTCCATAAATCACTGTATAAGAGCTGATAATGCACCTGAATTTAGGGGACTCCTACATCAGTGAAGTTCTTTGAGGGGGCTTTCTGGTAGGGGTGTGCGAAACGGGCTGTATTCGATTTGGATTCAGATTTGGCCTGAATTGGGGACAGTGATTCATAGATTCATAGATTCATAGATGTTAGGGTCAGAAGGGACCTCAACAGATCATCGAGTCCGACCCCCTGCCTAGGCAGGAAGGAGTGCTGGAGTCAGATGACCCCAGCCAGATGCCTATCCAGTCTTCTCTTAAAGACCGCCAGGGTAGGGGAGAGCACCACCTCCCTTGGAAACCCATTCCAAATTTTGGTCACCCTTACCTTGCAGAAGTTTTTCCTGATGTCTAGCCTAAATCTTCTCTGTCAGTTTGTGACCATTGTTCCTTGTTACCCCAAGCAGTGCCCTGGTGAACAGAGCATCTCCAATCCCTTGCTGCATCCTTCGATTCGTTGATTCAGATCACTGCCCCTGATTCAATTCAGCCGAATTTGAATCTGAAGATTTGATGCTGATTCAGAGAATCAGCAATTCGGCCATAGACACAGCTTTAAATATTTTTTCTACATACCTTGAGGTACCAGCATGGCTCACGAATGCTGCAATGCTGGGGCGGATGGAACGTCCCACAGGAGTGTGGGGAAGCCCCCTGCATGCTCAGCAGCAAATCCAGAAGTGGACTGGAAATACTTCAGGTCCACTTCCAGGTCCACTGGGGAGTGTGCAGGGGCTCTCCCCCAGCACCCCCCCTGACTTGGCAATCAGCTGCCTGGGGATCCCGGGTGTCCCGCCAGACCCAGGAGGCACCAGTCACCGAGCCATGGAGGGGGACTGGGGAGGCCTCTGTGTGGGCCGGGAGCGACCCAAGCCCTTTTCCGCGCTGCACGCGGGCTGTGGCCAGCAGCCTGGGCATGCCAGGTTGGAGAGGGAAGGCCTTCGAGCTGGAATTAGGCACAGACGCGTAACGGTAGTTTTAAAGATTGTTTACTTACACCGAGATGGCAGTGGTGTAGGCTGGAAAACTTGACTGAGTTGCAGTTACAGACAAACAACACAGACGGTCTTGTGGAGGTTGCTAGGCTCCACGGTGCAGAGCTCCGGATGCTCTGGGTGAACAAGCCACC
>NW_005842173.1:1147902-1160983 GCF_000455745.1 Alligator sinensis
TTGGGCGGAAACCGCTCAAGCCTCTTATACGGCTAACAAGCCAATCGCTAGCCGCCACGTGTGAATAATTTAACACTAGCCAATCACAGGGAACAAATTTGCATACTGGTGGCGGGAACTCTTTTGCACCGTGCATCCCTCTTGCAACATGAGCAATGCACCCTGCAAAAGAAGCTGCAGAAAAGGCGGGAAACTCGTCCCTGCACCGGAGTTTCCTCTGCTACAGGAAACTCTCCCGTGCAATGCTCTGCAACTTGACGGGGATAATTCTGGTGCCGAAGCACACACACAATCATGCCTTTTGGGTCATGACAGCCTCCAGCACACTCCCCAGCAGACCCAGAAATGGACTGGAAGTGCTTCTGGTCCACTTCTGGGTCTGCTGCCAAGCACGCTGGGGACTCCCCCCCCCTTCCTCCTGCACTCCTGTGGGACACTCCATCCTCCCCAACATCGCAGCATTGAGGAGCTGCCTACTACCTAGTGGTATGTAGAATAAACATTTAAAGCTGTGTCTCTGTCCAAATCTTTCTAAATCTCTCCGAATCGGTTTGGAGGAATTAAAGGGTCTGCTAATTCAATCTGGAGATTTGGCCACTGAATCGGGCCAAATCTGCACCGAATTGAATCAGGGACTGAAGCTTTGCACAGCCCTACTTTCTGGCCCTTCTGTCTGCTTAGGCACTCACAGCAAGTATGAGGATTTATCAAGACAGCCTGCAGCCTGCAGGAGTCATTGCAGCCACAGTGGGTGTTCTTCATGCATCTGGAAAGAAAGATGCTTCATAGCAGGCTGGCTTGGATGTACAGCTTGTTATTCCAGGCTTGGGAGACAGAAAAAAGATAACTCGGTTATGCAGAAAGCTAGCCAATATAGGTTAGCAGCTGGCACGGAGGTTCAGTTGTTGTTATATAAAGGAGAATTTGGTCAAAGGGGAACAAAATGAAAGGATAAAGCAATTACATGTCCAAGGCAAACAGATAGTGAGCCAAGTTAGAATAGTTGATCCTACTGTGGCCAGCTCTGGGTGGTACCGAGCAATGGAAGTGGGCTGGCAGCGAGGTCTGGAAATGGGAATTTTGCAGGATGATCTCTCAGAACAGAGTGGGATGGTAAGACAATTAGGAACATGTAAGACCTAGTTCATTAAACATATACCTGCTGCTTCCAAATGACTAAGCCATCTCAAAGTCAAGGAGATGTTTGCACATCATCTGATCATGTATGAGTGTACGTCAGCTAAGACACTGAGATATCTCTTTACTCACCTTCATTCCTTGAAATAATGGTTCAGCTGACTGAATTTATCTTTCTTTTATGGAATCTTTTATCCAGGATTCAATGAATCAACACGTAGGGGTAAATAATTAGTTACCAACTTATATCCAGTTCTGCTTACTTGTCAGTTTGATTTAGGGCCTATTCCTGCTCCTATTAAAATTGATGGCAGTTTTGATGTTGACCTGTTAGGAACAGGATCAAGCTTTTGGCTTGCAGGTTCCTTGAAGATGAGTCTGAATGCCTCTTTTATACATTAACCTTATGCCCACGAGACCTGAATTTCTCACAACCACACCCTTTTTTTTCAGGGCAATCTTTTCTTTTTTTTTTTGAATGAAAAATGACTTGTTTTGGTTAAAATGGAAAATTCCATGGGAGGTATCTTATGTTGTTGAGTTTTTCATAGTTTTACTGTGGAACAAAAATTCCAACACAAAGAGGAGAAGAAAAAAACCCCAAACTCTGTTTTTTTAACCATAGACATTCGAATTTGTAGAGTATAAGTGGGGTATCTATATTATTTTAATAAAAAATATGCATGACTTGTTAACTCTCTCTGTCTGTCCTGCCTTGCCATTGTTTGATGACTTATTAGGACTGAAGGAGGTCCATTCTCTTTAGGGACAGGGAAATAAGAAATGGTGTTGGTCACTTAGGCATGATACTGTTATGAGCAAAATATCGAGGTCTGTCAACCAATGAATCATGTTTCCTTGGAATTACAATGAAAGATATAACCTTTTACTGACTTGCAGCCATGAGACAGAACATGCAAAAGCTGCGCGACTGTAGAGTGACACAACCAGCAAGGTGTGAAAACTTGTGACAAGGGCTCTGCTTCTGAAGGCTGAGAGAGAGATGAAATCCTGCTGGCCACGCTAAGCCGGAGAAGTGGGCAATAGGGCTGTGCAAAGCTTTGGGTGCTGATTCAATTCGGAGGAGATTCAACCCGATTCAGTGGCCGAATCTCCAAATCCGAATCGAATCAGGGGACCGATACAAAGGTCCGAATTGATTCAAAGATCTCCCAATCAATTCGGAAAACATTTGGAGAGCTTTGATGATTCAAGCAGTCCCCACCCGCTGCAGCAGGGAGCTGACGCCGGACTCGGAGCAGGTAAGTAGGGGGCGGGGGAGGAGAGGCTGGAGGAGTGGGGAGGGGACCATGGGGACACCTGCCAGGCCCCATCCTCTGACCTCCACCCGCCCCAGCTCCGGGTGCTTTAAAAAAAACAAACCCTACTCACAGGGTGCTGCCAGGCAGAGGGACAATCCCCACTGCCCCCTACTGCATGGGGGGGGGACTCTGCCATGAGCCGCTTGACCCCCCCCCCGCTCTCCCCCCCAATTCCTGGCTGCCCCGCCTGCCCCAGCTCTGGCCCTTTAAGAACCACCCCCCAAACTCACCAGTTCCTGCAGTGGCCTTGAGTCTTCAGAGGGCTCGTGCAGAGCCCCTCACATAGCATGGGGCAGTGGGGGGCAGTGGTGATCGCCCCCCACTGGGCAGGAACCAGGGAGTCCGGGGTTTGAGGTGAGGGCTCCTTAAAGGGCCAGAGCTGGGGCAGGTGAGGCAGCCATGGGCAGGGGGCTGGGACAGCAGGGGGTGTCAGGGGGCTAATGAAGCATGGCGGGGGAGCAGTGAGTATCACCCTCCACTGGGCAGCAGCTGGTAAGTCGGGGCTTTTTTTACCCAAGTGCCGGGAGCTGGGGCGGGTGGGGCAGCCATTGCCAGGGCTGGGAGAGCAGGCAGGGGATGGGCCTGTGTGATTCGGATATTTGGCTGATTCAGCAGAAGTCGAATCTCCAAATCAGATTCAGACGAATCGAATCAGGACAGTGATTTGAATCACCAAATCAAATCACTGTTCCCCGAATCGGCCGAATCCGAATCTGAGCGAGTACAAGCTGCTTCACACAGTCCTAGTGGGTAATGCGGCTAGCATGGACATGCCTGTAAGTGTTGGTTTTCCACTCTACTATTGGAGGAATAAACCACTGAATTCCAGTGGACTAAGAAGTATTTGGAAAAGACTGTCCTTGGTCAGTGAAACATATCTGGTGGTTGCACAGCCTGCCAGAAAAGTAAGTCTCTAATAGGGGCATCATGATTTCAGGCCTGTCTGAATAAAAACAAAACCCCAAAACCCCAGGGATATTATCCAGCCTTGGAGGAACAAAGGTGATAGACCCATCCCTTCAAACCCAGCAGAGATCTGAAGCTCAGCACTATGGGGAACTCTCCTAGAGCAGTGGTTTTCAACCTGTGGTCCACGGACCCTGGGAGTCCACAAGCTATGTCTAAGAGGTCCACAAAAGATGACTATGATCAATCAAAAGTATGTGAATACCCACACTTACCATTCAGAGGGGTTCATACTTCTGTTTGAAATTTCCAAAGAGGTCCGCACTTCTATTCAATTTTTTTTAAGGTCTGCAAATCAAAAAAGGTTGAAAACCACTGTCCTAGAGGGACTGTGCAAAGGTTGCTTTGGCGTGCTCTATATGTTCATGACCCTTCTGAAGAAAAAAAATCAGCAAAAATGAAACAGTGTGCCCTGCACATTCATGGTGTGAGTTTTGCTGAAACTATCCATAGAACCGAAAATCATTTCCTGAAAAATTCTATGTGAGAGCCAGGTCACACAGGCGTCCTCTTAATTACTTGAGCCTCTTTGAATACAGTGGCATGTAAGTAAATAAATAACTATTCTAGTTTGGGGATTTACTTCCAATTATGTCACAAGATTGTCCTTTTATGCAGTCTTGATGTCTTTGGACTAAAAACTGTAAGCGTAAATAGACTGGATGGATGATCTTGTCAGGGATGGTGCTGACTTCTCTTCCGTCATAGCATTCTTCATACAAAGGACCTGATTCCAGACCTGTTGAGGGCGATGCAAGTCCTTGAACCAAGCATAGATGACTAACTCCAGACATCGTTCTTCAAATGGGGCACTTTTTTTTAAGTCAATCTCTACCTGTTACACAGGTTTTAAAAGGAAAATTTGTTCACAGAATTGTGAAAGCAGTATGATGGTCCTTAACATCACAAGCAGTCAAATAATCTTCCAAAATGCATAAGGCATGTCCATGCTAGCAGCATTACCCAAACTCTCCAGTTTACTTCTTCCAAAACTCTCCAGTTCTGTTATTTGTCTAGACTTATTAGCCTCTGTTCTTCTGTTTAATAAATACTCCAAACATGCTTGCTATTTATTAATATCCTCAATTGAAATTATGTTTTGTGCATCACATTTGAATATATATTTGGATATATATTTCCATCCTTGGAGGTTTTTAAGACCTGGCTAGACAAAGCCTTGGCTGGGATGATGTAGTTGGGGCTGGTCCTTCTTTGGGCAGGAGGTTTGACTGGATGTGACCTCATGAGGTCCCTTCTAATCTTCCTTTTCTAGGATTTTATGATTCCATGTTAAAACGTTGCTTTATGTTTAAACAGTTGTGAGGATGAGGACCCACTCTTTTCACTGGTGACAAAACTCTGCTTAAAAAAAGATCAAATAAATGAAAAAGAGAGAAAGGGAAAAAAACAAAGCAAAACAAGGTGAGTCTTAGTCCTATTTAATCAATTTATATCCTGCCAGAGCTGTCATCAAGGGCAGGAGCACCGGAGACTGCGATCAAAACTGGACTTACTGTTTTTTTCATCAGGGAAATTTTTTGTAACAGAAAGTCAAACATAAATTCAGTTAATACTAACCAGCATATCTGGCATAACAATTCCTCAGATCATGTAATCTGAGCTTGCTTGAAATTAATGAATGGGTTATCTTTTTAAGACACATTTAAAAAAAAGAAAGAAAAAAGAAAAGAAAAGGAAAGACAAACAAAACCTGTGTGGATCTGTTATCCTGGATTCGGTTAATCAGCACATGGGGGCAAATAATTAGCTACTGAGTTATATCCAGTGCTGCTTACCTGGCAGTTTGATTTATGGCCTGTTCCTGCTCCTATTAAAATTGATGGCAGTTTTGGTGTTGACCTGTTGGGAACAGGATCAAGCTTTTAGCTTGCGGACTCCTTGACAATGAGATTGAATGCTTCTTTTGTACTAGCGAATTGCCCATCAAGAATGATGGTGGGGGGGTCGCTGCCCCGCCATTGGCCGCTTGGAGCCTGGGCCCACTCCACCCACCACCACCTCCAAGGAGCGGGGGGAGGGGGGCACTGGCCTTGCCACCCCCCCCCCTGCTCTGTCCCTGCCATCATGGCAATGCTCCAGCCACCAGCTCCTGTCCCAAATGCTCTTGGAGCACTCTGATTGGTTGTTTCAGACAACCAATCAGAGTGTGAATAAAGATAGTCTGAACAGACAGACAGACAAAGACTTTTATACATATACTAGCAAAATGCCCATCAAAAATGAAGGGAGGGGAGGGGGAGGCGACCGGGAACAGAGACCAGTGTCTGGCCCTGTGCCCTCCTCCCATTGCTCCAAGTCCTGCCCCACTCCCCCTGCTGCTCTGGCTCCAGCCCTGCTCCACTCCCCTCCCCTCCCCACAGCTACGCGCACGAGGGTGCATGGTGCATGACTGCATGGGGACAGGGTAGTGCGCAGTCACAGGGCATGGTACAGGGAGCAGCTATGGTGTAGGGAGCACTTGACCACTGTGTGGCACAGGGCATGTGTGGGGGGCATGGTGTGGGGGGCAGGGCGGGGTGTGGTATGAGGAACAGCCCCAGAGTGTGGTGCAGGGTGCACGGGGTGGTGGTGCATGGCCATGAGGCATGGTGTGGGGGAGCGGCCACGGCAGCGGGAGCACCTGCTGGCTGTGACCACATGGCGTGGGGAGCAGCCCCAGGGTGTGGCCCAGGGCACACAGGGGTTGTGGCATGAGGCTGTATAAGAGGGGGTGTTGCGTGGCCATGGGGTGTAGTGTGCCTGCTGGCTGCACGGTGTGACACAGGAACCAACCCCGCGGTGTGGTGCAGAGCCCATGGGGGGTGTGATGTACGGGGGAGGGGGTGGCCATGGGGCATGGCATAAGAAGCGGCCACAGTAAGGTCACACACCATACCTCCCATGCTACACCCACCCCATGGCCCACAGCTGCTGGGTACTCCCCACTCGAGGGGGCGAGGCAAGTGGGCACAGTGTGCAGTGCAGGGAGTGGGTGTAGGGGGCATGCCCTGCCCAACAGCCGCATACTTCAGGTGGCGGGCACAGGCCATGCCCCACATGCCCCCTCCTAGTGCAGCACCCTGTGGCTGTGCGCTGTGCCCTCTCCTGTGTGCCCTGCATGCCCTGCTGCCCGCGGCTGCTTCCAGCGCAAGTGGGGGTGGGTCTCAGAGCAGCAGGGTGTTGTGCGGGCAGCAGGTAGGTCGGTGTGACCCACTCCACAGCCATGTGCTGCAGTCAGAGGGCGCTGCCTGCACCCCCCTGCCTGCTGCTCTCAGGGCACCCCCAAACTGCCAGTCCCTCACAGTAGGGAGCACAACCCAGCTCTGACTGCATCCATCCCCACCTCGACCTGTCTGTCTCTGTCATATGGCCCCGAGTTGCACATGCACAGTTGTCCCAGAGTATTATGGACAGACAGACACAGAGCCAGAAGTGGTAAGGCTTTTATTATATTAGAGTATAATATTTACCTTATGCCCCAATCCCCCACTGAACTCGAGTTTCTCTCAAACACAGTCTTCAGAGTATGGATCTTGTACCTCACTGAGATGAAAACCTGCAATAAATGGGCCCAATGACAGGATTTGCCCTGTATTAGGAGAAGCAAAATTTTTGACTCATAATGTATTTAAAAAAATAGCCATAAAAACAAGTTCTCATATTTGTCCAGCTTTATTAACATGATGTGCAAAGCTGCAAGGATGCCCTTAATCCTCTCCCACAAATGTAAGCCTCTAATTAGTACGAGCTGGATCTGGACTGAATGAGCTGTATGTGCAGAAATAATCAATCGAAGGTAAAGAAATATGAAGAGTCTGAGTCACCAGTCATTTGTTACAAAATCAGCACTCCGTGGGTCCTTCATTTCTCAGACAGAAAGCATCTTCATCAGTCTTGTTCTGGACCTGGATTATAAAATCACTCCAAACCAGGTTAAATTCTGGCACATTGTCTGCAATTTTACAGGTCATCATCATCCTTTCTCATTTTTTATTATTCTAAGGCCTAGACGTTTTGACCAGCCTAAGGCCTTGTTTCTGGTACCAGCATCCAGGTGGACAATATTTTTTATGTATTTCAAACTTCAGAGAAATGATTAGGACCACACAATAGTGCCCCAAACAGGCCTTTTGCAGCATTAGTAAGGATGAAAAAAGTCTGCAGTGACTCCCAGAGGAACCTTACAGGAACTGCCTAGCTTCAGTGTATATGGAGGTATAGTGTCTCTTTACAGAGCCCCTTATGGGAGTGTTTGGAAAGAGGAAAGGATAGGTCAGAGATTTGTGATTGAATGACTGACAGCTCCCCTGAGCTACTCCAGTTTACCTCCATGGCACATCTAGCCCCCAAAGTGTTCAGAATCCAGCAAGTGTCAAGGTTATCTAAAACTACCTTTTGTCCTAGGCCATTTCAGGGGCCTAGAAAGGCATCTGCATGCCCTGGACAGTGGCAGGACATGGCACAGTGCCAGCCAGTGACTGTGCTGCCATCTGTAGATGTGAATATTTTTGCACCCCTACCAAAGGCAGTACTCAGGGCTGCTGCCCCAGTCACTCCAACACCAGAATTATGCTGCTGGTCTATCTGTACCCTACTGGCGATGAGAGAAAGTCCAGAAAAGCCCTTGTCTTTTATGGTGGTTGGTTGTAGCTGTGTTGGTCTAAGGGCATAGGCAGACAAAGTTCTTTGGATAGATGTGATATCTTTTAGTAGACCAACTAAATCATTGGGGAAAATGTTCTTTGCAGCTTTTGGGTACAAACACCCTTCTTCAGGCATAGGGAGAATTGGTTGGTCTTCCCAGGAGAGCACACAAGCACCAGCCAACTCTCCCTATGCTTAAAGAAGGGTGTTTTTGCCCGAAAGCTCATCTTTTATGGTCACCTACACTGCTAAGCCCCACTTCCATCTCTTGGGATCTAAATAGGAAGACCATTGTGAGATAATGCTTTGGGGTCTGTCTTGTCCTCCTTTCATGTCCAGCTTCTGCCTTGATTGTTACAGAACACTGCAGCCTGGCTAGGAAGCAAGGTGGAAGCTAAATTGTGTGTACAGCCAATTCATGTGGAAAGAGCCTTGCATTTCTGCTCCCGTTCATTTGTTTCATCCATCGTATCACTAATGTACACTGCAAGCTTTTCAGAGCAGGGGACTAACTCATTATGGCATGTTTATATAGCTCCCTGCAAAATAGGACCCTTGGTCCTCATTGATATCTTGTGGGCACCGCTGTAATATCAATTAAAAAAAAAACCCAAACTATTAGGATTATGAAAGAGGGTAAAACAAAGGAGAGAGGTATTTTGGGAAATCAGCTTGCCCTGGAGTCTGTTTCTCGGGTAAGGATTTGTTTTACTACAAGCATTCCCTGCTGTTGGTAAGAGGAAAAATCATATACACACAGCGTAGGCAGTTCATTAGAGGAGATGAAGACCAGTTATCTCCAGGGTGCCTCTCTAGAGCTGAGCTGTCTCATGTCCCACAATTGTCACTTTGCTGAATGGCTGTTGGTTGTTGAATGGCCCGTTTGTATTTCTGCCCATCAACAGACCTGTTCATATAATTAGGTCCATTTTAATCTGTTATCAGCTAGCTCAGTTGGATGAGGAAGAAATTGGAGCTCTGAGTGAGGTGTATAATTTAGTGGGTAGACCTGCAAGACCTGCATCTTGTTTTTCTCTCTGCCACTGGCTTCCTGGGTGACCTTGGGCACGTCACTTCATTTCAGATTCCCCACCTAAGAAAGGGGACTAATGATAATGACCTCTTTGGGAGAGTGCTTTGTGATCTACTGATACATTCTGGGTGTGTCTACACATGCATTTATGATGGCTTAAATTTAACGTGCAGTAAATTACTGCACAGTAAGTGGGAATAGGCCGGTGTCTACACGTGCATGCAATTTGGGACTAAATTTGGGACATGTGCCTCTGTGGCCACCGAGGGGAGCTCCAGCCTCTGGCCACATGGCTGCCAGCCCTTGGGACTAACTTTAGTCCCAGATTGAAGCTAGGAGAAGCAGCCAGGCAGGAGCCCTGTGGCTGGGCAGAGCCAGCAGGGACGCCTCCTGGATTACTGCACAGTAATGAGTCTACACGCCTTACTGCACAGTAACTACTCGGGCATAAATGTGATAGGTATTTGCAGGTATCAAATTTAGGCTCAAGTCAGCATAAGTCACCAGATTTACTGCTCAGTACAGCTGTGCATGTGTAGATGCGTGCCCATACTGTGCAGCAATTTTGGTTTCTGCAGAGTAAATGAGCACATGTAGACACGCCTGCTATGTAAGAGCTTGAAGGGACATGTTTGTCTCATCTTGAAACCCTCAGTTGAGGGCTATGAGTGGCTCTCAAAGGGGAAGCTCTGGCTCTGAGTGCTACCCCTGATTTACCACTATGTTCTAGGATTCCTTCTGGCCTTTACCCAAGCGCCATAAATCACGTAGTAATACTTCACAAGTTTGATTTTGCTTGTAAGTTGTTTCTTAGCAGTACTTGGGGTTGATATCTGTGAAGATGGAGTGCCCTCTGCCGACTGAAATAAATATAGTGGCACGTACACATTCAGCAGGGATACTATTCCATCTAGTGGCAAAATAACAAATAGCACTAAAAGAAGTAGAGCAGTGATTCTTGACTTCTTTAAGCTGGAAGCATCCCTCAGAAAATGCCAGCTCTTAGCTTTCACTGGTTTTTTTAATGACAGAGTAATAATAACACATCGATTCTTTTGTTGCGCAGAGCTCGAAGACCACCGCAGGTCAGAATGGTTTTGAAACTGTGGATTCCTGTTTGAGATCTCTGGGTTTGGCTTGAGAACCTTGGGTTGGTTTTTTGCACACCTTACAGAGCGAGGGTTACCATATTTCCAGTCCCAAAAGAGAGGACACCTGTCAGGGGGATACCTTACTCCCAACC
Organism: Alligator sinensis; assembly: GCF_000455745.1. NCBI lineage: Eukaryota > Metazoa > Chordata > Crocodylia > Alligatoridae > Alligator > Alligator sinensis. The sequence continues at coordinate 1,158,248 of NW_005842173.1, forward strand.
CACAGCCCTCTGGCAGTGCCCCGCACTCCCTACTTGCAGCCCCCCATCCCTGCTGCTGCTCCTCACTCCTGACCTGCAGACCCTTGACCCTTTCAGCATCCCTCACTCCTGACCTAAAAGTTCCTTGTCCCCCCTGGGCCATGCTGCTTCCCCTTACTCCTGACCCTGCAGCCCCCATCCCTGCTGCTGCCCCGCACTCCTGACCCGCAGCCCCCTGCTTTCCCCCAACCCTGCTGAAAGGGGCCCCCAGCTGCCCCCATCCGACTGGGGCAGAGCGCAATGACTCCAATTTGTGTGGGAGGTGACGGAGCAAGTCCAGACCCAGTTCAGGCAGGAGGGAAGAGGGGAGCCCTGTAGCACTTACCACCTAGGCTGGGTATCCAGTGCCACACCAGATAACCTGGCCACGACCCCCTCAACCTGGGCAGCATCTCCCAGCCAGCCTGGCCTGGCAAACAAGGACACCATCCCCAGTGCTGCTGGCCTGTCCACAGAGCTCCCCACTGCCCTTCTGTCCCCTTCCCCCGCTACAGGGGTAGGTACCTGCCCCCCTCCCCTTCACCCCTCCCAGTGCAGCCCTGGTGCCCCGGCAGCTTCCCCTAGTGCAAGCAGATACCTGCCCTCCTCACGCACCTATCGCCTGGCTGCACACCAACCACATGCATATGCATGTGCACATGAACCCACTGCCTCCACTCCCCCTCCCCCTGCTCCTGCCAGCGGAGCTGAGCAAAATCCCAGACATGGGTTCAGAGCTCAAAAAAACACCTGAAAAGAGATCAGAGGGTCCAAAAAGAGGATGTGTCCAGGAAAACCCAAGCATATGCAAACTGTAAACAGTGCTAATTTTGCACAGCACCCCAGGGCACACTTCAAAGGATCTCACAGCACCCTGGTTGAGAATCACTGCAGCCAGAAACTTGTATTTCAGGGGAAAGTAATTGTTAACGATTCCCAAAGACAAACTTGCCAGAACGGAGATAAGGTTTAGCTTATCTACTAAATTTAAATCCGTCTTTGTTTAGCAATCTGGGAGGGCGGGGGGTTAGTGAAGAATTGCATGGCATCGTGTTGGTCCTGTAGGTATTTTCCCTGGCTTTGCTATTGATGGTTGACGTTTCTGGGAGTTGGAAGCTGTGAATAGCTGGCAGGAGGTGCACAGCACTTACCCAGAACTAGGGCATGAGCACAGGGATGGTTTCATGATAAAAGCACTAAACTGGGAATCAGAAGAACAGTGCTCACTGCTGGATTTTTAGTTTAAAAATTGTGGTCAGAAAGGACGTGAAAGAACTGTTGAAATTTAGGGGCAGAATCCAGAATTGTAGTCCTGTAAACCCCTGCTCAGGAAACACATACCTCCACAGTTACTTCAATTTCTGACTCTAAATGTTACCAGTGAGCTCTTTCTCATGGAAGCTGATGCATCTGCATCTCTGATTCAGTTAGTCTAGATGGTGCATCTCCAACCTGCCTTGTGCCTGACTTTGGACTGATATGCTTGTCTACCTCTCAGGTGCCTTTGTTCTGCTTCTGCCCATGCCCAGCAATGCCTGTTGGCCCCTTGGATCCAGAAGTCCCTTTGCCTATATCCCCCAAAAGGCTCGATCAAAATGAAGCACTAGTTTTCATGTTCCTTGAAGATGTCATCGGGGAAGGAGGAGCTGCTGTCACTTCTCCAGTTCCATACCAGTGGCTCTCAACCTTTCTGGACTTGAGGCACCCTTCATTAGACTTGAGACACCCCTCCATAAGTTTTGTGAGCTGAGTGCACCCAATTAAAAAAATGAATGTATATTTTATGGTGCCTACCTCCTTGCTGAGGAGTTGGGCAGTGTGGATGGGGCATCATTTAGGCAGGGACAAGCCTGAGCCTGCTCTTACCTGCTTAGTTTCACTGCTGATCTCCTAAAACCTCAATTATCTACTCACACCTTGCATCGTCCTTCAAAGGATATGGCAACACCTGGTTGAGAATCATATGGTCTGGGGGTAAAAATATCCACTCAGGATGTGGGATTCCCTACTTCAGTTCTTTCCTCAGGGTGAGGGGGAGGTCAAAATCCTACAAGCAAAGTGAGGACATATGGGTTGGCTGAATGGACTGTAAGGTGGACAGAAAGCTGGCTGGAGCATCAGGCTCAATAGGTAGCGATCAATGGCTTGAGGTCTAGTTGGCAGCTAGGATCAAGTGGAGTGCCCCAGGGGTTGGTCCTGGGGTTGGTTTTGTTCAATGTCTTCACCAGAAACCTGGAGGACAGGATGCAGAGCACCCTGAGCACGTTTGTGGATAACACCAAGCTGGGGGGAGTAGTGGATAGGCTGGAGGGCAGGGCTGGGATTCAGAGTGACCTAGACAAATTGGAGGATTGGACCAAAAGAAATCTCATGTGATGCATCCAGATGTGCCCACACGTGCCTCTTCCAGCATCTCCAACCCCTTTGAGATGCTGCAACAGGCATGTGCAGGAACGAGAAAATGTTTCCCGCATTGCAAATTTGAAGCGCAGGGGCAAAATTAGACCCCTGGATATCCAGGGCTCAAAAAACCACACAGAGAAAAGAAGCGGGGGCATGGCACGGTCCCAGACCATGCCCTGAGGCAACCAGAAGCTGGGTCCTCCACAGAGACACTCTGGCTGCCAGAGTGTCTCTGTTGTTCACCTCACCCTGGTGCTGAAGCACGCTGCCTGCCTGTGCAGGGCAGGCACTAAGCTAGCCACAGGGAGCTGGACC
>NW_005842173.1:1161058-1186190 GCF_000455745.1 Alligator sinensis
CCCGCCCCCCCCAGCCCCCTAAACCCCCTGCTGTTGGTGGGCTGTAGCCCCTGGGGGGGACAGCAAAACATATATTCATGTATTCGTGAATGCATGAAACATGTATTTAGAGTTCACTTTATTATTATGATAGAGACGCTGGTAGTCTTGCAAACGGCCTTAACACTGTAGATATAACCATAAAACATTGTCCAACTGATCGCTGTCTCTTTGTCTCTCTCTCCCTATAACGGTCTTTTGTTTTAATTGTGGAGGAACACGGTTTTTGGTGGATTTTATAGAGTGACTTTGGTATTTTTTTTTATGAGGGATTTTTCAGGTTTCCAATAGGGAACACCAGAATTCCTGCGAGGGAGGGAGGTCAGTGGCAGGCCCCTGCCTGCTCAGAGCTGGCACCTTGGACCCAGCTGGCTGTGGCTGACCTCCTGGACAAATGGGGCCAGGAGGACTTGCTTTGACAGTTCAAAGCAGGCCACCATACCCAGAACATCTGGGTGATAGCTGCTCAGATAGCCAGGCAGGGGGCACACATGGCAGTAGTGCTGCACAAAGGCCAACTCTGCAGCCATAACCGGCTGGCAGGTATGCCTCTACTGGCTGTGCAGTCCCCATCTGGGTCTGGCAGGTGCGCAGCAGGTCACAACCAGGTGGCAGCCCCCACTGCCAGACTGCTGCAGTGGGTAAAGGGTGCAGGGACTCTCAGGGCTGCTTCGGCAGTCCAGCTGGCACAAGGGGTAGTGTCCCCGGGTATCAATTGGCTGGGCCCCAGAAGCTCCTGAGAGCAAGTAGCCCTGAGCTACTCAACAGGGCAGCTTTTTGTACTGATGGGGCCAAGACAGGGCAGCTTTTTATACTGCTGGGGACAGCACAGATGCTGGCCCTGAGCTCTAGTTTCCCTTGGGTGCACATCCAGGAGGAGCCAGGCAGGGTTATTGTGCCCCAAGTGGCACAATTTGCTGCACACCAAAGTGCTTGTCCGGGCATGTGCACTGAGGCAAAAAGCCCCGGCTCAAATTTGCACTGCTTCTACCTGAGCTGCTGCAAGTTCATGTGCTTGCATGTGTGGATGCGCCCATGCGGTTCAACAAGGACAAGTGCAAAGTCTTGCACTTAGGACAGAGCAATCCCATGCACCGGCACAGACTGAGGGTTGACTGGCTGGGCAGCAGCTCTGCAGAAAAGGACCTGGGGGTTACAGTGGGAAATAAGCTGGATATGAGCCAGCAGTGTGCGCTTGTTGCTAAGAAGGCTAACAGCATCCTGGGCCACATTACAGTGCTGTCAGCATAATGAGGGAAGCAATTATTCCCCTCTATTCAGCACGGGTGAGGCCACATCTGGAGTCCTGTGTCCAGTTTTGGACTCCCCACTACACAAAAGATGTGGACAAATTGGAGAGTCCAGCAGAGGGAAATAAAAATGATTGGGTGCTGGGGGACATGACTTACAAGTAGAGGCTGGGGGTACTGGGCTTATTTAGTCTGCAGAAGGGAAGAGCGATGGGGGATTGAATAGCAGCCTTCACCTCCCTGCAGGGGGTTGCAAAGAGGATGGAGCTGGGCTGTTCTCAGTGGAGGCAGATGACAGGACAAGGAGCAACGGGCTCAAGTTGCAGCAAGGGAAGTTGAGGTTGGATATTAGGAAAAACGTTCTCACTTGGAGGGTAGTAAAGCACTGAAATGGGTTACCTAGGGAGTTGGTAGATTCTCCATCCATGGAGGTTTTTTAAGACCCAGCTTTACAAAGCCCTGGCAGGAATGACCTCGCTGGGGATGATCGTGCTTTGAGCAGGGGGTTGCACTAGATGTGACCTCCTGAGGTCCCTTCAGCCCTCATTTTCTATGAGCCTATGATTCTATGAAAACGATGGGTGCACACTCTCACTAAGCAGTACCCTGGTCTGAACTATGGGAGCTCTCTTCCTCTCCCATTTAAGGTGTGCCACTGTGTAGCAAAATGCACAAGGCGTGTTGGGTCATAGAAAGCATAAGAACAGGTTGAGCCTGAGTGGCTGGTCCAGGCCTAAAATAGTCATCAGATAAAATGCCTTTACAACCTTGAGCCAACAACACAAGGCTCCTCCTTCCCTCTCACAGGACAGGATTAGCCATTAGGTGCCAGAATTGTGGTCATGCTTGTTTCCCTTCTTAGTTTCTGCTCCTATTGCGTAGAACAGGGATCGGGCACCCCTAGTTCAAAGGCTGGATCTGGCCCACTGAGTGATTTCATGTGGTCCACGAGGCAGGGTCGGCAATGGGAATTGGCAGCAAGAAAAGCATCGGTCAGATTGGAGGTGAGTTGGCAGCAATTTGGTAATGAGTGAAGTGGCAGCAACAGGTGACCTGTGGAGTGAGCTGTGCTAATTTGGCCCATTGCTCCTAAAAGGCTGCTAAAAGCATGAATCAACCTTGAATTCATTTTTGCCAAGCGCAGTAGGTTCAATAGGAGAAATGAAGAAATAGGAGCTTTGTGGCCTGATGGGTAATACGCTGCAGAGATGAGAGGGGATTGGGGTGTTTCACTTGATGCTGTCCTTGGATAACATTTGGGGAAATTTTGAGTCTGTTACTTCACCCCACCAGTGAAAACATTTGCCAAGGTATCCTATATTTGGTAATCTATAGCGATGTTATTCATTTTTGTCACGATAAAAGGGCACCCTTGACCTTCGTCAGCACAGGTTGTCAAAGTACATTCACTTTGTACAAAACTGACTTTTTAAATCAGTTTTGGTCAATGTAGTTGTCTGTCTGGTGCTGAACAGAGGCATTTAAATGTAGTAGATGAGCAAAGCAGGCAGGCCATTCTCAGCAGAGGTTGCATGGTTACAATATCCTTTTCCCCTCTCCAGACTTACAGTTCAAAAGCCCTGTAAATGAAGGCACTGAGCTGTGAGGTGGTAATGGCAGTCAATCCCCTATGGAGGTAAAGTGAAGGGGGCAATCCAGCAATATCTTCACAGCTTTGAGCACAGGTTTCAAGGAGATGCTTTTGTACACTATTTTCTTCTTCCCCGTCAGATAATCCTGACAGATTTGTTGTGGGTCCTAGTTGTATAATGGACATGTTGCTGTTGATTTCCAAAACAGCAGAATCGGCTTTAAAATATGGTGGGTTTCAGGACCAATTCATTGATACAGCAATTTACTTATACCAGCCAGAAGTTCAGGTCTAGGTGAACTGTGTTGAATTCAGGGTCTGCGAGACAAAAGTAGCTTTACGTAAAGTAGTAGTTTGCCGGCATATGCAAACAGAGCCGGGCAAAATCACCAATTTATTTTGGTTCACTTGAAGTTTCTGATCCCAGGATGAACCACTGGCCTTGAGTACTCATGACACTGTGTGTCTGGACTCCTGCTTTTGATAGGCATTTAAGCATCTGATTCACCCTGGCCAGGAAGCATCCTTGTTCATTTGCTGGACGCTAGGTTATCATCCCTGGGAAGCAGGGGGTGCAGCTGCCTGTCTTTTACCCAATCATCTAGCACAGCAGTTTTTAACCTTTTTACATTTGTATTCCACTAAAAAAAAATGTGAATGGAGGTGCAGACCCCTGTGAATTGTAAATGTGGGTATTCACATATTTTGACTGATCATAGTCATCTTTCATTGATCCCTTAGACAGTCCACAGGTTGAAAACCACTGCTTTTGCAGTTAAAATGTTCCCCCAGGATATGGGAGGACCTGTTTCCTGGTTCCTTCTCTGCCTTGGGGCATTTGAACCTACATCTCTTAAAATAGGAACTAGACTTTAAGCCTCTCCCCTCTCAACGGGATACTGTAATCATTAGACTGCAAAGTCAAGGTCCTTCTTGCTTTGCTTTCTCCTGGGTCTAGGAGTCCTATAGTCTTGGCTACCCCATGGCCTGGTTTCCACAGGGAGGGTGTAAAGAGCACCTACCAAGCTTGCTCAGTAGCCTGGCAGGATGCATATCCTCATAGAAAGTGGGAGATTTGGGTTCACATCTCCTTGGGCGGAGGCAGTCCAAGAACCCAGGTTCCCTTCCTGTATATGTTCTAACCACTAGGCTATTAGCCAGAGACGGGCATTTCCACTAACTTTGATTCTGTTGACAGCGAAGCATTTTTTTTTCCTGCCCACTCACGAAGATCTTCCCAGGATTTAGGTAGAGTTTAGGAACTTCCCAGAAACAAATCACATCTCTACAAACCTTAGGGGTCGCTAAGGTGGCTCAATATGCCCAAATATCCTATCCAAATAGCCTCTGAGAATGAGCAGATATTGGAGTGGAGCTGTCTTGGCATTTTTGCAGCCCAAAATGGAAGCATGAATGCAGCTACCTAGTGAGTTTTGTGGCTGCTGACATGGGGCAGTCACCGTTTGGGATTTTACACACCCCAGCTTGTCTAATGCCTATTTAGGCACCTATGGAATCACTTTGAACCTATTTCCCAAGCCACAATCTAGCCTGAAGTAAAATGAGGTGTTTTTGTTCAATAGCCTAAGGCTAAGTATAGACCGTCAAAATGCCAGGGGCTGAATGGATTCAGTCTTCACAGGTTAGTCTAAGCTGCGTAGAGTGAACCATTAAGCAAGTGAACAGACATTCACTTTTGATTCTGGGAATGCAGCCACATGCCTGCAGTGGCTCAGGACAGGTGCCAGGGGGTGCTAGAGCCTGCCTCTCTGCTCTGCTGAAGCAGACAGCTTGGGCCAAAGCTAGTCCCGCCAACCCTGCAAGGTGGGGAGCAGGGGGTTGTGGGGGAAGTGCAAAGCATCCTGGGATGCTGGGGGACTGTGAGCTAACTTGAATCTGGAAAGGATCTGGGACAGAAGTTTAATAAACTGATTTAACCTAAATTAGTTAAGTCCAATACTGCATCCATCCAGGTTTATCTTAAACTGGTTTGGTTTATGTGCACTGAACTTCTGCTGTATTACAGATTAGATCTAGTTTCCAAACACTTATACCAGTTTATGTGTAATTTTTATCCCTAGCCTATTGGTCTACCCCAGTCAGTGGGATTGGCTAGTGGGGTGTGCCTGGCAGGCAAAGTCTGCACAACACTTGATTGGGTTACAGGGCTAGCCTGGCCCTAATTAACTCCACCTCTGGTCTGAAATGATGATCCTCAGCATAAGCATCTCCAGACTGGTGCTTGCTCCTGACTTTTTAGCCCCTTCATTTTGGATGTTGATGTCTGACTTGGCTCAGATTTTGGTTCCTGCCTGTTGGCTTGTGACTGGCTTTCACCACTGGTTCATGGTAAAAATCCCTGACTCTCTGCCTTCAGCATTGATAAGAGTCCCCACACCGCAGTCATGTGATAATATATTTTTTGCCGAGCTAGGACAAGCTAGTTGCTCCTTGTTGCTGCTCCAAAGCTGCCTGTATGTGAGATCCCTAAAACTCTGCTTTGATTTCAACTATCATTTCCCACCTTTTCACTGGGTGATCATTACACCAGGTGTTTGTGCAACGGTAGGCCTTTTGACATCATTGTGGCACTTTCAATTAGCAGTGCTCATAGGTGCATCCATAACAATAGCATACATCTTGGTAGATAGGACTGAAATTTCCACAATGAAGTCTGAGATCGGAAGGGCTGCTTTCTAGTTATAACATTGGCCACAAGCCTTTTCTGCTCTGCTTGGTTTCAGTTTATTTGTCACATTAACAGACTGGTGCAAATAATCCTTGCAGATGTTTTTTTTTTGTCTCCTTCCATATTTTATCAATACACCCACATTAAACACGATTTGCCCCTTGTTCAGCATTTATCCTTTTGCAAAGGGAGATGCGGAGTGCATGCACCACATATGTTTTATATCCAGCACAACCAAACTCAGAATTTCTCTAATTTGGCTGCAACATGACAATGTCAAATATGTTAATACATAAAACCTGCTCTGTGCAGTGACTTTCCAATCCTTGGATGTTACGATTCCACATTGAGCATGTGGTCTCTAGTATCAGTCTTCACTTACACTTGCATTTAATCTGACAAACTATTTTTTTGCATCATAAATAAGGCTATTTAGTGAATGACATAAGGTCAAATACTGATTTTGCCATAGAGCTAATCCAGATCTGATTGGTAGGTGGAATTTTCAGCTCCACCTTTTTTTTTTTTCTCCAGAAAATTGCACACTTGGGTCAACTAGAAGCGTCTCACAAACTGCTTTTAGGTTTGTTGGGCAGAGGGAAGTTTTAAGCAAGTCTGAAAAATGCAAGACATTTAATTTCAGCGTTTTTTAAATGAAGGCTTTCAGTTTTTAATGAAAGCTGTTTGTCTTTGAAATGTAATTAGCTTTCATTTATAACTTTACAAAAGTTTAAAAGCTCAAACTAAACAAAGCATTTCATTGCAGGTAGAAAACAAATGCTTCATTTTTTTGCTTCACTCAGAAATTTATTTAAAGAACCATGTTGAGCTGAATATTTCCAACCCCTTGCCAGAAATGCCAGAAAACTGAAATCCCCTAACCGTACAACCGTTCTATTTCTAAGTCCCAGTCCAGTGACTTAACAGAAAGACCCATCCCTTTTCTCTTCTTTTACCAATACCACTTTTTCAGACCAGGTGTGAAATGTTTATATCATCTAAATGTCAAAAGCCAAACCTACACTTCTATACAAAGGGACTCCTGTAAGGCAGCAAGAGGTGGAGTCAGACCGGCCAAAAATCTCCATGGACCCCAAGGGAGACAGTGAGGGGGCAAAGGTGGGAGAGAAGAGTAGGCACATCAGCATCAAGTGATTCTGTGAGGACTACCCGCACAGCCAATTGTTTCAAAGGTTGTTAGCTATTTTTGTCCTTTTCTTTTTCGTCAGTAAGACCTTGAATCCCTGATATGTAAAACATGTCTTGTTTTATCCAGTAACAGCTAGAGCCCATCATGCAAAGAAAAATGTGGTGAGTTCCACAGACTTCTCAGACCACTAGGTAGCTTGATATTTAATCACCAGAAAGGAGGAAATGCTTCCTGTTGCACTTGCAAGTCTTATGAAATGTCTTTGTAATTATGGTGATTCTATCCCGGCAGCTTTCCTCTATAATAAGCTCTCTACGGCTGGCAAAGAAACAAAACAAAAAAAGGCTGAGAGTTAGTTAGGAAAGAACATTTCAGCCCTCGATGCAAATTCACTGCCATCTATTAATTAATGAAAGCCAGTATCACTGCTTTAGTTGGTCTGGAATTAGAATTGGAGACACAAATTATAGTTACATTGACTCTAATACCAAACTGCAAAAGTAACCTATTAATCACCTGGTCATCTCAACCTGAATTAAAGGTGGTGATGTTTCCAAGAAAAGCTCAGAGGATGTGGGCCTAAGCCAGACCTTTCCTCAAAGACATGATCTTTATCTCTCAGATGTGTGCGGTAAGTGGCACTAAGAATAAGCTAACGATATAACACAGTGTGAGAGCACTTGACTCCCTTTGGATGTATCACTTACATTTCACTTCCCTTCATATAATCTACAGATTAATGTTGGTATTGGGATTTTCTTTTTAACAAGACAGGTAATTAACCAACGCAACAGTTCATCAGGAAATATTTATTGTTTTCTTGAAGGTATCTCAGGAACCCAGCTGATATCAGGCTTCTTTTCTGGTAGAGACACTGTATAGAAACCCAGTGTCTTTCCCAAAAAGCTTATCACATAAATATGGTACTCAATTTCCCATTATCTGGGGTCTTAAAATCAAGAGGGAGTGCTTTTTTCCACTGTGTGTGTTTCTAATTCAAACTCAAATGATTAGGCTCAATCAATAACGTTCAGTGACGTGTGCTATGCAGAAGGTCAGATTGGATACGCTTAGACTTTTTTCTGGCCTTACATAATCTATGAGTGGCTGCTGGTAAAAAGTCAGTGTTTGTCAACACAGTGATTTCTGCAGGCCCCTGGTTTCTACCTACCTTTAGAACAGGAGGCCACTGGCATTTCAGTTAGTTTGTATAAAGATGTAACCACTTCAATGCAGTTGGGTAATAGTGCAGAACTTTTTGAACAAACATTATTTTACAGGTTTTCTTTTAATGAATTTGCTTTGTCTATGGTGTGAAAGGGGAAAGGACAGAAACTGGGGGTTTTCCCTGATTTCCCCTTCCCCGAGAGGTGAAACAGCATAGGCAGGATGGGCTTCATCAAGGCAGTTCTGCAGCTGCCTGAGCCTGCAAATCAAAGGAGGAAGGGGATGGAGGCTGAGAGAGGAGCGGATAGGCAGGAGAGGGACACAGAGTGGCATCGGGTAGAGAAGAGCCCAGAAGGGACTTGGCATGGCATGCTGGGGAGGCAAGGCAGAAAACTGGCCCTGGGAGAGCTGGGTGAGAGCAGGGAGTTGGCACGCAGCTGGGAGAGGCTGCAAATGGTGGAGAACAGACCCACTGGTGAGGGGTGGAGCCAGGAAGTTGCGCATGGCTTGCCCATAGAGCAGAGCATGCTGTGCACACCAACGAAGAGCAACCAGGGAATGAGTCCAGAAGAGCCCAACTGGGGACAGGAGAAGAGCCTTGAACACAGTCAAGACTGGCAGCGCTGGAACTCCAGGGTACATCACAGGGAACAGTGGGGACAGGAGTCAGGAGGTGACATGAGTCCTGATAGGGACAAGCCCCATGGCCCTATAGTGGACCCGGGCTGGGAAGCAAGTCAGCTGACAGGGATTAATCCCTGCGAATGGGTAAAGTCATTGAGGCCAATCGGTGGCCCCAAAAGGAAGGGACCCAAGTGAGGGCCTTATTGGGATCGAAGGGCACAGAAACACATAGGCTAGCCCTAGAGTTTGGTTCAGGATAAAAACTCATTATCCATGAGAATACCCCAACGAAGGCTACACATTAGAAGATTTCATTAACTCTCTTAATTTATAATTATAGAATCCTTTTTTTTTAATCTACACCATAACATGATTACTCACAACGGCGTTGGGCTGAAACGGCTATGGCTGAAGAATAGCCGATGGCTGGAGACCTTCTTTCTTCCTGGACAGTGGGACACAGGTGAGAAAAGATCACGTGTAAAGAGAAAGCCTTAGGACAACAGCACCCGGTCAGGACCTGGATGTGATAAGCATGGGGTAAAGGGGAGTTTGGAGCCCCACGAAGAAACCAACAGAGTGAGATTTCACAAGGATCCTGCAGGTGTTGTCTCCCAACAAGAACATCAAGACGTGGCAGAGGAATGAACAACTCACAGGAAACGCAGGAGTATTTCTCTCCAGATCTCACACTGACGTCACAAGGAGGTAGTGTCAGGTAAGAAAGGACACAAGCCATACAACACCTACCAGCGACATATGGTCACAGTTCCTACTGCATTAATCCATTTCCTGGACCAAAATATACTGTTTTTCACAATTGTTTCAGATGAGTATTGCAAAATATTCATAAACAAAACAAATTTTAAATTCACCATTGCATGCATGCACATAAAAAATCTGAGACAAGAAACCCCACTCATCCTGTCAAAGACTAGATGTTGCATATTATCTACATATCCAATCAAACCCTTTTCGAATTTTGGGTATTTACAATGACTTGTTTCACAGGAAGTTGCAAGTTGAGAATTACTCACCAGTTTTATTTGGTTATTTAATTCTAAATAATGATTCAATTCAGGAAAAATGCAAATGGATAGAGAGGAAAGTTCCATATATATATAAAGGGCTTAGTCCATCTGTCTGTGTCTGTCTGTCCATAACGCTCTTTAAGGGTGCCGGGAGCCCAGCATGGCAGGGAAGGAAGGGAGGAAAAGCGGGAGCCGGGCTTCCGGCTACTGTGAGGAGAAAATTAGGTGCACAACACCATCAAGAATCCCATACAAATGAATCACAGTTATATAGAAGACAATTATATACACAACATAATCAAGTTGTGCAAATGAGTTACAAGAAAATGCCGCTGGGAGAAAACAATTAGATGCACAACACCATCAAGAAAGTTGTCACGCATCCGTCATTCTTGATGGGCAATTCGCTAGTATTAAATAAATTATAAATTGGGAATAATTTACCTGTCTTTAATAGCATCTACTACATACCAAGTGGAATACCTCCACTTAAAAGCAACTTATTGGCACTACTTGGAAACTTGTCAGTTTTACGTTCTCCTTCCAAACATTCTAGTTCTGTTCTTCCTACCTGGTTTTGATTGGGTTTGTGTTGTTTCTTTACGAAAATGGAAGATGAAAGGCAAATAAGTAGGTTTTCAGTCTCTCCGCTGCATAAAGAAATCTCAGTTCTAGAATGTGAGCTTGCCCACTCGCTTCACCACATTGCAAATGTACCACACTTTACATTCATCTAGTCCCTCTTGTACAAAAACATTAAAGTGTTCTTGGTTTTTATGAATTTATATTCGGGAATGTGTTCAAAACACCAAGTTAATGTAGTAAGAGAACTTAATATTCAGAATTTAATGTTGCATTAACACTCATTGTTTTTCCTCTTAATTGTAATAAAGTTAAGCTTGGATTGCACGTTACCTCTAATGAGTAAGGAAGAAGATTTATTTTCCTCCCACGGTTGACTTGTTATATAGAATTATATTTAGTAACATGGTCTGAGTTACATAACTAAAGCACGTGTACTGCAATTTTGTTGTTCTATTTTTACATAAGATGTGTTGGGTATGTATATGTAGCTCTCAAAATGGCACCAGTGAATCCTTAATGTCATAGTGCAACCTTTGTACAATTCATTTTAGTAGATAAAATGAATAGAGGCCAGAGCAATAAAATGTGCAATTTGATCTTTTAGAATGTACAAAATGAAACCTAAGGTGATTACAGTGATTTAGCCTGGGTTGTTTGGCACAGTACATCAGTACATGCTGGTCTACTTGGGGAATAATATTAGGGTAAAATAGAAACATCTTAAGATCATTTCAGTTTTGAAGGGCTTGCGTCAGTTGGTAACTCAGCCAGAAGGTCTAGCCATATCCTCAAGGTCACTGTCAGTTAAGATGCTAAATAATCTGGAGCCTGGAACACAGTAAAGAAGGGTGAAGAAAAATAAAATATTTTTCTTAACCAGGTGTGCCATTAAACTTGCAGTGTGTTGTTGCGCTCCTTGTCTCCTGATCCAGCCCTAGTGTTGCTAAAAACATTGTTGTGAGGTTTATGGGAGTGCAGAGCATGTGGGGAGTTGACACAGAAAGTTCGACTGTGTAATTTGTTGTTGTTTAACGAAGTAAGGGCAAATAAGACGAAAGAGGAACTCCACTGTATGTGCATGCAAAAGAAAGCAGCCCATGTAAATTAGATGTTGATCATGTTGATCATATCCTTTTAATTTCCTATTCCTTTCAGACTTTGTATATTCAGTAGCCGTGCATGCCAAACTGCACTGTACCCTATGGAAAATAGAATATTAAACATTTGAGATACTTGAGAGATCATTTAATTTCCCTTTGGTCTTACTGGGTGCATCAGCATGTGCTATTAAGGTGACAAAATAAACTCTGAAGCAGTTCCTGCTGGAGTCAGCTGTTCCTGGGTGCAGCATCTACACATACAGTTGGGCCTGCAACACTTTGAGGTGGGGTGCAGCAGCCCTGGGCTGGCAGGATCCCTGGCGTTCAGCACCAGGGTCTGGGTGGTGGCAACAGGCAGCAGAGCGGCTGGCAGGGGCACAAGGTGTAGACAGCAGGCAGCCCCTACACTTTAGCACCCTCAGGTGCCAGCCAGCCCCTGGCACCATCTACACGTGTGTTCCAGTGGATGTAATTACTTTGCTGTAGGATAGTATTTGTTCCCGATAGTACTATCTTATGGTGGAGTTAATTAATTTACTGTGCCCTAATACCAGTGCATGTGTAGACTGTGACTCTTTACTGCACGGCTAATTAGTCAACTCTGCAGTAAACCACACATGTAGGTGCACACATGGAGCCTTAAAAGTAACACTAGAAGATGACAGGGGACTTTACAGTTTATGCAGAAGGCCCCCAGTACTTCCTAGGGCATAATGTCCTCCAGGGAACACACAAAATGCATTGGGACCCAAACATATGCTTGTTTGACCTCATGGGTCCAATCTGAATCCCCATTTGGTAGCAGGGGGTGTTCTGTTTGATGTGGATGGCTTGCTGCTGTTGCTGCCAAGAAGCTGTCAGCTCCTTCTGCTCCACAGTTTGAGTGAACAGAAGCAGTGAGTATAACCAGATTAGCTGTATTCACTGTCAGCCAGGAAACCAGGCTGACAGAGAGAAGGGATAGGTGCAAGGGTACAGACACCTCATGTCTTATGCATCTTTTATACATACATGGGTATACCATTAGTTCAGTCATTATTTATTAGGGCTGTGCGAAGCTTGGTTCCTGATTTGATTCGGCGGAGATTCAGCCCGATTTGGTGGCTGAATCTCTAAATCCAAATCAAATCAGGAGGCCCTTTAAGCTCTCTGAATTGAATCGGAACCCTCCAAAATGGTTTGGAGAGATTCGGAAAGATTTGGTGATTCGCACATAGACACTTGGCAGCAGATCCACTCGGCAGCAGACCTAGGAGTAGACCAGAAACACTTCTGCTCCACCTCTGGGTCCACTGGGGAGCATGTTGGGGGCCCCCCTGCACCCTCCTGGCTCAGTGACTGGTGCTTTTTGGGTCTGGGGGGGCACCTGGTGTCCCTCTGTGGCTGATCGCCAAGCCAGGGGGACATGTGGGCCCCCCTGTGTGCTCCCTGGTGGACCTGGAAGTGGACTGGAAGTACTTCCAGTCTACTTCTGGGTTCGCCGTGGAGCACACAGGGGTCCCCCCACACTCCTGTAGGATGCTCCATCCACCCCAGCATCGCAGCATTCACGAGCTGCACCTGGTACCTCAAGGTATGTAGAAAAAACATTTAAAGCTGTGTCTCTGTCCGAATTGTTGATTCTCTGAATCAGCATCGAATCTTCAGATTCGGCTGAATTGAATCGGGGACAGTGATCTGAATCAATGAATCGAATTATTGTTCCTGAATTGGGCTGAATCTGAATCGAATACAGTCCGTTTTGCACATCCCTATTATTTATATAGGTGCATTTCCTTATCAAGAGTTTGCTAATCCATTTAAATACTAACCCAGTACAAAGCATGTTCCCACAATTTGGTGATATTGTAGAATCCTAGAAAATGAGGTTGTGAAGGGACCTCAGGAGGTCACATCTAGTCCAACCCCCTGCTCCAAGCAGGACCAGCCCCAACTACATCATCCCAGTTAAGGCTTTGTGTATCCAGGTCTTAAAAACCTCCAAGGATATCTGCCACCTAAATTATTTTTGGCCCCATTAGCACACCGTAATTGTAATGGGTTTTTTGTAGTTTGGTTATCCTATCCAGTACTGAGAAACTAGGCAGGCACGGTTTATCACGACAAGCCTCTCCAGTTCCCAGCTATATATTGGGCCTCCCTCTGGTTTAACCCTTACAAGCTTGGTAATTCTAATCTATACTCTCCTGGATCGAAGGATCATCTGGAGGACTGAGAATTGGTAATACATAATAGATACCTAAGCATTAGATTCAAACCCCTCTCAGTTTTTGGAGAGGTCAGGGCTGGATACCTAAAGCCCATTTCTATACATGTGGAGGGAGAATTTTCTTAAGACTTTTAGATCCTCATGTGTAAATCAGTGACCAACTCCCCGACACTCAAAATACCAGGCCCTGAGTATCTTTCCAAACAGATAAGAAAAATGTACCAAGGTTCCTGGTAAAAATCCTTTCCAGGGTGAACAGAATTTTTAGTCTTGTCCTAGTAGCTGCAAACAGTAATTCTCCTTCTGAAGCAGCATCTGTTCATTCTCATCCTGCTCAGTTGCTAAACTGCTGCACATGCATACCCAGTGACTCAGTCTTTGCACGGAAAAATGTCCTATGTAGGAGTAGAACAGGGTGAAACTTTTGGGCCAAACTTTCGTTAGCAAGAAAAACTACAAATTCAACATCAAGCTTTGCAAGTTTAGATATTGCTGAATTGTTCATGTGTGGAGGAGGGAAAGAAATGAGAAAGGTTGAACTGGGTAATTCTGACATTCAAAATACAGTATTTTAGATTATTTCCCCTGCATTTGAAATAATTCATTTTGAAATTTTATTTAAAAAATAATGAAAACCCTGAAAATAAATTGGAAATAACATTTATTTTAACTAAAACTTCATTAAAAAATACGTGCTGCAAATTTTGGTGGGGGAGAACACCTCATCTTGACTTTTTTGTGTATAGCTAGTAAAGCAAAATCAATTGATTGATTTAAAAAAAAATATATATATTTTTTCATCTCATTTAAATTAACAAAAAGGTTCCTGTTGGTTTCAATGGGATTTTCATCAGGCCCATATTTTAAGGTATAGTTTGATGGCTACTGGCAGCTGTGTACAGAAGGAACTCCTGCCTTCCCTGTTCTTTTGAACTGATCTGGTAGCTACTCTTGAGTGCTTTCATGCCTTCTTCTGAGGTTTTGGCAACTAGTTGAGACTGTATATGGGCTTTAAACTCAATATTGTAGGTAGTCCCAGAACCGACTTGAAATATGCATGTTATTTTAATGGAAATGAATGGTCGGTTCATTTGCTTAGGATGATGAGTGTTCAGGGGTGGATCTAGGGGGGATATGGTAGTGCAGTTGCACCTGCCTTTTGTTCCTACTCCACCCAAACTTTAAAACCATCTGCTTGGGAAGGGCAGCTAACCTTTTATTCAGGCAATGCTGACAGAGGCAGTTGACTTCAGGGCTCATAGTTTCCTTAATTCCTACTAACCTTTCTCCACTCCATAGGTGTTAACGACCCTGTATCCATTTCAACAGTCTTGATATTCCACTATTCAAACTATTTTTTATTCTGTAATTTTACTGACTGTTAGTCAGTCCTGGGAATCTCTGTCCCCTGTTTCAGAGCCCTATGGACTTCTTAGCGCTAGATAAAAACCTTAACTCAGATGTGTTTATATTAACTCCGGCTTAAAAATGACTAATGATGAAGGACTGGAGGTACTGTCAAGACTCTCAAGAAGGCTAGGTTTTGTTTTATGAATCTGAATATACATTTAACAATAATGCCTACAGTAATAACGAGACAATATCTTTTGACTATTTTGGCTGGGTCCAGATGAGCACAGCTGATACATCTGCAGCACCACACACTGCACGTTCAACTGGTCTCCACATCACAAGGTAGCAATGCCGGGAGTTTTTTTGAGCACCAGGAGATGTCAGGGTCAAAATAACCCATGTAAATATAAAAGTGGAGTAGCGCATCCGTGGGGGTAGTGCACGCTGCTCATACCCAGAGCCTGGCTAGCCACAGTCATGCTCTGGCTACCGGCCAGGCTCTGAGCAGCAGGATTGGCTCTGTTGCAGCTCTAGAAGGCCCCCAGGACCCTAGGTAAGGCTTCTGGGACCAGTCTAGTGGTAGCTGCAGCCTGCCCGACCCCATTCAGGGTAACTTACCACGTGCCAGAGGGCACAAGGCACAGGCATTCCCTTGGGACATCCATGCTCATATCTATTTTGAGATTATTAATTTACTAATTTGAGTCTATTTTGCCTAGTTTGCTGTGGTTTTTTCAAACTTTATATGTATAATCCAGGAAATCTATGAATATTCCAGTAGTTATATATTTTTTTGCTTTGATCTTAAACTGAATAATAGTGCCCCCTAGCATATTGGTCAAAATTATTATTATTTTTTTTGTAACTGGAGAAAAATATGTGGTGTGTTATATGTGATGATGTGCCACACGATCTGCACCTCACTTTTTCAAATTCCTAGATCTGCCCATGTGCGTGCTCAAAATCATTTGTAGGATAAAAGCTCTCAGTGGTTCATCGCCTATACTGCAGGCAGCTCCCTGCACTTTTCTTCCTTCCTGTATCAAGCGTTCTCATTCAGACGTATGACTTCTCTGGCAAGGGGATAATAATGTGACAGTACCATTGTGATGTTAACATGAAATGTGAGCACAGCAGAGTTGGTAACACAATTCAGCATTGCACTCGGGGCGGGTTTTCTATAAAGAGAGCTGCAGTAATTAGCAGTGGTCCTATTCATTATTTATCTGCGTTGCCTGTGATTTTAGTTGGAAGTGTTATCTGAATAATAGATGTCCTGCTGTTTTCATCAAGTGTATCTAAAAGGACACTTTCAAAAGCTGTTAGTAGGCATATCCTTTTCCTTTTTTCTTTTTTCTTTTTTTTTGTATCATATTTAATCTCTGCTGGAAACTAAATTCATGGATTCGAAAATCATCCAGAGAAAGAAGAATCTTCTTGATGTACCAGTTTCCATTAACGGGTTTTATTTTTCTTTATTCTTGAGAGCCTATTAAATAGCATAATGTTTATGAAGCAACTTCTGAGTACAGGCAGTCTTCAACTTGCAACATTTCAAGTTACAACGATTCACACTTACACCGTTTATAAATTGACACCCTGTTTCAAGTTTCTGACACCCCGTTTCAGTTTCAACTTTACAACACTTGATCTGATGTGATGCCACGCCAGCGAACAAGTTCAAGACTACAGAAAAACCTGCAGCCAAGACTCCTGAGAAGACTCCACCTACCAAACAAGAGCCATTCTCCAAGACCAAGACTCTATCCAAGAACCCAAAAAGTCCAACCAAGAGCCATCAAAAAGTCCAGCAAAGTCACCTCAAAGAAGTCCTTCCAAATTAATATGATTGCTATTTACATTATAAATACATTAATGTAGCTATATTATGCATCTATAATTGACTGAGTACAAACGTATTGGTTATTTTTGGTGAAAATAGGGTATTGGGCCTTAACTGAGGAACCAATCCTCCATTTATAACATTGCTTCCTATGGGAAAATCAGTTCCAAGTTACAATGTTTCGACTTAAGATGCAGTTTTCAGGAACCAGTTGTGTCATAGGTCCAAGGACTGCCTGTAATAATAATCCATTAGAACTCCTAGCTGTACTGAGCAGCACTGTTCAAACATGTAGCAAGAGAAAGTTCTGGTTCTGAAGAGCTAATTCAACAAGAGACAGATAAAGGTTAAGAGAAAGGGAGTTTTTATGGTGAGCACAACTTTGATGATAGGCTCTTCAGTCTAGCATGCAGAGGTCTAAAAAGATGCAGTGGCTGGAAGTTGAAGTGAGGAAAATTCGGACAAGAAATAAGGAGCAACCTTTAACAATTAGTGTTACTATAATAATGGGGAAAGCTACTGCAGTGGATGCTCTCTCACTGGAAGCCTTGAAATCAAGACCTGATCTAGTTCAAACAAGACTAAGACTACCAAGCATTAATTACCTATATTGGGTGGGCAATCAAACTAGATATGGCAATAGTGCTTTTGAGCCTAATTATCTGTGGCTTCCTCTTTTACTGAGTTCCCATCCCCAGCCCAACCCTAGTAAAAGTGTAATGATACCAGTAACAGTGTAATGACTGTACCTGGCTTAAATGTCCTAGGGAAACCCACTTGTTGCAAGACAGGATGCTGATGTGCCAGTGATACATGAATCCAAAAATGCAGCATGGGAAATTAAAGGCATGCAGCACTCATGGCCACGTTTTGCTAGGTTGGTCTCGGTGCACAGGAAGTTTCCCCATCCCCAAAACTGTTGATTCCTGCTTTGATTGCTGGTTATTTAAGCATTCTCTATTTTTCAAATGCTGGTATCTGAGTTAATTGGGTGGCTTGGGGCTAGATCTGATTAAGCATCTCAAGCTTGATTTAGGCAGATTTGAGGCATTTGCTCAGGTGGGAGTGGGGTGTCCTGAATGCTGGTCTGTGCTCCCAAGATGGACTGTGGCCTTTGCATGAAAGAGTCAGTGCATAAAATGCACAAACAGTTCTGGGGCAGAGCCTGGAACGGCTCTTCTCTCCCAGCTGAACACAAGGCTAAATTCATATTTCATTATATGCTCATGCCTCTCCTCCTCCCCTGCCCACCCTGCCCATCTCTGAGATTTCACATCTGGCTGTGCCCAGAAGTAGATCTCTTGGCACCTGTGGAATTGTAAAGCCAATCAGGGAAGTGGCTAGTAGGCATGTCTCCGTGCACAATTAATGTGGCTGAATGAACTCTGGCACTGTTCACACCCGAGTTTATTGCTCCTGGGCACCACATTTATGCATGTGCCCAAGACTACATCACATGGCACCTGGGGGATCAGCCTGACAGTCTGGGGTGCTCTGACCCAGCTCAACGTGCTGTGGAGGGGCTGGCTGGGGCACAAGTGTGCTCCAGTGCAGGGCTAGCTGGCAGGCAGCCCCCCATTGAAGCACCCTCATGCCCCAGCAAGTCCCATCAGCATCTACATGTGTGTTGCAGTGGAGTAAATAATTTAGCTATATGATAGTACTTGTGTCTAGTAGTACTATCCTACAGTGGACTTAATTTACTCATGCCTAAATACGCCACATGTGTAGACACTGATGTTTTACTGTGGAACTAATTGGGCAACTTGGCAGTAAATGTCTCATGTAGATGCACCCGGTAAGCATAAATCCCCCCAGTGTGAGACAGGAGTTGAGGATTGTAGGGCAGGGATTATAGGCTCCTCCAATTCAGATACCTCCCAATTTAAGACACCTGTGATGTTTATTCAGTCTAGCCCTAGATGCCTCCCTCTGAGTTCTGGATTTCACTCTTGGAGCCAACTGACCCAAGCTTGTACATCGCAGAGCCTACATCCTTTCTCGGTCCTCCCCTTTGGACTCTGCATTTCTGTTTGCCTAGTCTTTCATGGTCCTAATCCGAAACCTGCTTAAGTCAATGGGAAGCCTGTTAGTGACTTCAGTGAGCTGGGGAGTTGGGTTAAAATTAAATCAGCTTTCTGCAGTAGCCCTTACGTCACATGGGTATTTAATATACGGAGAGGTTTTCAAAGGCCAAAGGGGGGTTAGACACGCAACTCTCACTGACCATCAGTGGGAATTAGGTACCTAACTGCTCTGTGTGCTGTGGGAAACCTAGTTTAAACTACTTCTTATTCCAGAGCTACTTGGGGGATCTCTGCACGAGTCTGTCTTATGCCACGTTGGTTCTAGTCGGTGCTGGAAATGGCTTCCTGGAGAACAGGACGGAGCAGGTGACACTACCAGCTTGAGGCCTGCTCCCAAGCTCATGAAATCTTTTCCATTGACCCAAATAGGCTTCAACGTGGTGTCTTCGTGAACCAGAACCAGAAGCTGTTTTTTATACTTTGCTCATGATGGGGATGGTCCCTTCCTGTGTATTTTAGCGGTAGTTGACCATAGCACCTCCTGGTTTTTAATGCACAGAGCAAGGCAGGAGGTTGCAATACTTTCTGCTGTATCCTCAGTGCAGGTGCCCTCTTTATTGTGTGTCTAGGAAAAACAGTGCCCATGATAGTTAAGTGTCCTTATCAGCAGCTCTCCAATATCCTATTTCAGCAGGTTTAATGCTGTGTATTAGCCTTTAGATCCTTTTGTACATTCAACACTCAACTCCCATAGGAGAAAAGGGCAATGTAATACATTGGATTATAGCCAAAACACTGTTCCAGTGGTTACTATTTATAATAATGCACTTGCATCTTTTAAAATCAAGTACTTAGGCTGCATTTATTCACTCCTAGATATGTTTGCTTTGTTTTCTGTTGTTAACTTGGTGAAACTAGGCTTAAGAAGCTATCTAATGCAACTAGCATAACAGATCTAACAGACTGTCCGTTCACAAAAGGCTGACTCTCACTACTGGGGAAGATTTAAATGAGCTGTTTAAGCAGGTGGGCTTCTGCTGAAAGAGGTGTCTTTCTATGCAGGTATCGTTGTGCTCACGTTGGCAAACAGTTCCCCTGCAAGATGCTTAGCCTGTCAGGGAGAGAGAGTTAGTGATGAGCTTGGCCTAGAAGAATGATCAAAGGCAGCACCCAACTCCTATTGCTATTCATTAGATGGGCACTGAACTCCTCTAGTCTTTTTAGGAATAATAGCCGTGAAGGCTGGAGGCTAGATCCTCTCTTGAGCATCAGGATGTGCCTTGTTTTGCTATTCAACTCCTCCTTAATGTAATGCTGCTTTTCTTCTGCTGGTGGGATCCGAGCACCAAACAAACATGCTAATAAAGGTTAGTGGTGTCCTAAGGAAAGAGATGTAGCAAGAAATGTATTAGCAGTGCTATTGTAGTCACGCAGGCAGGCAGGTTAGAAAGAAAATGATATCAGAGGCAATGCATCTGGAGACTCCCCCCAGCCTTTGATGCATCCCGAATGCAGCTGAAAGCTCATCTCTGAACAGATCCAACCTCTATTCATATTTCTTTGCCATCTGTAGCTATTTCAGGCTCCCTGTACTCATCTTCAAAGGCCCGTTCCACAAAGTGCCCCTTCCTGCCTTGCTTTTTTTGGTCTCCCCGTATTCTTTAGCCTCTAAAAGAGTCACAACCTCCCTGTATTCTCTGCTGCTGCTGGTCTCATCTTCTGACTTCTCTTCTCCACACCCTCATCTACCTGCGACCTGTATTGCTCCTTGGTCTCCGATCCTTCCTGCCATGTCCTCCGCATCAAAACAGAGCTCCACCCTTGTTGGTCCTGAAAAACTTAGCCCTTTTTTCTTAGTAGCATCCTCCATATAGAAGAGGGGAGGAAATGAAACAAATGAATCCCACTAAGAATCCCACGCGCTTTGATTTGTGAAGCATCATTCAAGAAATCTCTTTGGAAATGGTCCTTGATCCCCCGCACGGTGATGTTCCTTTCATGTCTGAACTAAATGGAGAGGTTATGAAGGTACAGGCTTCATGTACTGTTTGTGCATGAATTGATGCAGGGGTAGGTTGTAGCTGTCTTGCATGCATGCCAGCCTCTGGTTCTTTACTATTCCTTCCATCCAGGAAGAGCGCACACACCAACTGCAGATGCTTCCTCAGCCTGATGAAGGGTATTTATACCTAAAAGCTTGCAAAGAAGAATTTTTTCCAACTATTTGAGCTGCTCTAATACCAGATATCAGATTTACCCAAAGAACCTTTTCTGCCTATGAATTGTTGCACACACTTTAGTGATCAGGAGCCTGGGTCAAATATTTTTTCCCCTCAAAAATAGTTTTTGATCAAGTTCGTAAATATTTTTTTCTTATTTTCATGAAAACTGTCTGCTTTCCAAGGAGTGCTTCATGTTTTGTTTTTTTCATTACAGGACGCCAAACAATTTAATTTCCCAGCTAGAATTTTCAGGGTTCATTTTTCCACTGGAAAAAAAAAAAATGGGCATGTTTCCTGGGAAAGTTAGATAACAGCATTTTCCATTTTTTTTTAATCACTTTTCCACTGGAAAGTAAGAGTTGACCAACTACAGGAATGATAAAAGAGGAGGATTTTCGAGCCTCACTTGTAGGCTCCGTTAAAAATCCCAGCAGTAATGAATAGTGAGAGCATATAATTTCTCATTCCTATACTAACTTCGGCTTAAGCAATGAGGTCTGCATGTAGACTATGAAGATTAATGTGTTGGAGATGGAACTCAGGGGACTGGGTAAGATGGACCAGTATAAGGTTTATGCATCACTTATAAATCTCCCCAAGTCTTAACCAGGATTTGACAGGCATATAGGCCTAATGCTGGTTCTTTGTCTTTGGGCAAATTTTACTCCAGAGGGCAAGATTCATTGGCACAAATCAGTGTAGCTCCACTGACTTCAAATATACAAATTTGAATGGAGACACGCTTAGAGGAAAACAGCGGACGGGATGAATAATATGGTGCATAAAAAATATTCCTGAGCCCAGGACCAGCTGGCTGCCAGCTCTTTGGAAACTATTAATAGGAACTGAAGATTGCACAATGTGTCATTGGAAAGGTGGCTTCCCTTCAAAGTCTAAGAAGGGTTTCCCAGACCAAAAAAAGATACAGCAAATTATAAAGAGTCTGTAGACAGAGGACAAACACGAGAGATTGAAAAGATGGTGACTTCTTATTTTAGAAATGGATCAGAAGATTGGGTTTGGGAGATATGCAGGGCATTACTTTTTTCCCATGTTTCAAGTGATTTAGCCACGTAAAAACATCTACGCAAAAATGCCAAATACCTGTTTCAGTACCAAAAATGTACATATTTACAACACACCCTCAGCTGCTGTCTAACTACCAAGATGCCTATGTTTCTACTGCTGGTCATGCAGACAACTGCCTATGACTCAACAGCACTGGGTTGCTTAGTACCTGTCTCTCTGCTAAACTTGAGGGGTTTAAGGATTTACTGCATTATCTTACTCCATGCTGCAGTAGCAGGAGCCAGGTGTACAGACAGCCCAGCACCATAGCAAAAGCAGCCAGGGCAGGTCCGATGGTTCTGTGGCAGCAGCCACTGTCGTCGATGAATATCTGTGTCAGGTAAGACCGACCTCCCTACTCTCTGGCAGGGGTTTGGCCAAGGGCACAAATCCTGCTAGTTATGCCTCTGTAAGACCCAATTTTATAAGGGTTCTTGGACGGTTTGGACAAGATACAGCCTGGAACAAAATGCTGACCCATGGAGAAAATGTCCTTTTACCCAGTGGGCCAATGGTTAGAGCACTCCACTAAGATGTGGGACTCCTGGTCTAAATCCTATCTCTACTATAGAAAAATCTTACTTGGGGTACTTTTGTGGGAGATGCAGGTTCAAGTCAAGAAGAGATGAAACGTGAACACTGGTCTTCCATATCCCAGGTAAGCACTCTAACCCCTGCATTAACTGGAAAGAAGGAAGGCCAGCCATTTTCTGGCCATTTTCTGGGAGTGTGGCTGGGTTGGGTATCTAAGTCCAGAAGCTGGGTTACGCATTCTCAGCTGTGATATCCAAATGGAGGGAGGCCCTCTTTTTGCAGAATGGATTCAAGTGCCTAAATCCCTGAGGGGAGGAGCTCAAACCACACCCATCTCCTCAGCATTTCCTATTGTCCAACTCTCTTGGCCAACTCTTGCTTATTGTGCTGGCTTCTGTAGATATCTCTCTGAAGCAATTAGAGGCAAGATCCTACCTGACGTCTAAGATGCCTACACTTCAGGTATCATAACACCTAAAAATTAGGCACCTTGTCCATGGAGGGGCAATCCTAACCTGCAAGGTTTGGTGCCTTGGCTCTCTACACAATGAATGGGGGGATTCCTTTAATGATATTTTACCACTTAGAGTCATTTCATTATGCAGTGCCTTTGTGCTCCTTTGCCAGTCACGAATCATGATTTTTCTTTTTTTCAGCAAACAAGTTTGTCCAGAGTGGCCGTGACATTTTTTAACGCAAATATTTGGGAAAGGCAACTTTTGCATTTGCAAATGAAAGTATTAAAATCTGAAATCTGGCCCAAAGAGTTATACTCAAACAAGCTGAACAGAAAACGATCACGTGACTTATTCACCCAGTTGAAAATAAATGTCTGTCTTTACCTGTGAAACTCTCCATGAATTCCTTGCAAACAACCCACAGGCTAAAAAGTAGTAATGCAAAGTTTGTTCGCATGACAAATACATTGGGAGGAGGGAAATCTGAGTTCTTTTCAATCCACAACAATTCAAATTCACATTGCAGGGCCCCCTGCACTGCTTATACCCTGCCTTGCAAGTACCGTGCACTGCTTATATACCCTGTCTTGCATTGATGGTATTAGGCCTCTGAATGATCAAACAGGGATGAGTATGTGAAAAGAATATAGTTCTTTGTTCCCATCTAGTGGCTGGTCCATAAATGAGGTTGAGCCCACTACACCCACCACCCATAATTCAGTAGCTCAAGAATAAGAGGTTTTCATGCTTTTAGCTCTAAGCTCTAGGGTTTGTTCTTGCTTATTACAGTTAATTATCATGCTCATTACAGTAATACCCAGGAATCCTAGTTCTTTGTTGTGCTCAGTGCTGTACAAACACAGACCAAAAGGGCAGCAGTGGTGGCCTTAGGGTTGTTGGGGCCCTGGGCAAGAGAATCATTTGGGGCGCCTTAAAGGCCTAATTTTGATGACCTATAAACAAATTGGACATTTTTAATTTCAATTTCACTTTGCGCTATCCATGAAACTGCAGTGAAAGTATCTTAATACAATATTGATAATACAAATATGCAGTGTAATTCATTTTTATTTTTATAAAGTGTGGGGCCCCAGGCGGTCGCCCAGTTTGCCCTTCCCTAAGGCCGCTATGGAGGACAGGTCTTAGGCCAAAGAGCTTCCAATCTAAGAATAAAACAAGAGACAATAGGTGAGTACAGACAGACAGGGGAACACAGAGAAACAATGAGGAAATATGCCCGGTGCGTAGCAGTTATGGTGCTCCAGTGGCCTGGCTGTAGTTGTAGCCACGCACTATGGAATCTGTCTTCATTCCAGCCCATGTGCTGTTGTTCAGCTTGGAGACAGGCCAGGGAAGTTTGTGTCGAGCTGCATATAAACGGATCCTTTCATCCAGTATATTGGTGGGAAAGGGCTTTGGGTGTTCTCCCAGCTTGAATTGGAAGTTGCAGCTATTTAGGGGTTTTCTGCAGCAGTCCCCTGCACTGTCCATGTAAGGCTTGGAATTTCCCATCTTTGAATTCTGCCTTGCACAAAGTCCAAATATGCAACAAGACTCGATTTCACCGGAGTGGAATAAGAACTGTAAAACAGCAAGTGTTCAACACAGCAAAATTAATTGAGCAAATCAACATCCCCTAGCCTGAAGTATTTCTCTTCTATGACCAATTCCACGGCAAGCATTTTTTTTTTTTTAGTTGTGTAATCTTTCTCCTCCCTCCCCACCAAGATCCAGTTGGGAACAGCAACAGACAGCAAGTTTTAATCCTTTTTATATGCCCTTCAGTAATTCATTTTCAAAGTGCAGTGAAGCTCCATCTTTAATTAGAGCTGCAATATGTTGCTCCATAAATTTCACATTCTTCCTAAGCATCGCATTATGAACTCCTAATATTGTAGCTTTTCAGGGTTTTTTTTAATTCAAACCCATCAAACCACTGGCTAACAAAGTCAGTTGTGTGCAGCTAATTCACCTTTATGGATTTGCTACCTTCTAGGTCACTCCATGCTATTTACATATGATATTCTGCAAATGTGCTTGAAGGGAAACACAGTTATGTATTTGTTAGGGCAAAGTCCAATTTAAAATAGAAGGTGTATGAGAATTTCAAAGGAAACTGTTAGGCTCCTACTAATGTTCTCAGGAGCTCTGTAAATGTCAAGGCAGTTTCATTACATTAGTACCACGACGCT
>NW_005842173.1:1186221-1220932 GCF_000455745.1 Alligator sinensis
GATGTAGATTGGCAACAATCCCGTCATTGGCATTGACTGATTTTTCCCATGTTTAAAGCAGTTGGGTTGCTAGCTTATGTGAAAGGCAAGCCATTCCTGGGCACTTTTGTGTTTTGTTCAGTGGGGGGAAATATGAAGGAAAATTGCATGCATACTTCTCTGAGATTTGTACTTGCTAGAGCGAAGAATGTTTAGTTACAGTCGGCATATCAAATGAGGAACTGTGTATTTCTGACAAGAGCCACCATAATCACTAAGGGCAGGGGAACAGACTCCGAATGTGGTGGGCTTCCTGTATCATTTCATTATTGGATGTGTTCTGGATAGCAAGGAATTGAATAAATAGAATACAATAAAGGACAATTGAAACTAGAAGTGTAATGAACATTTTAGATTCCAAAAGGTTATATTTTGTGAAATGGAGGGTTTTTATTTAGTGACGCCAGTGGGACTGAAGAACTCCAGGACTGAAACGTGGATAAGCCTTGGGATTTTTCTAGCTGGAATTTGTCCCCCAAGGGAAGGGGAGTGGGGAGGAGAGAGAAAAAACAAACCTTGAAGTGCAGAACTCCAGATCTAACAGGATGAAGCATGATATGCATAAAGGACATCAAGAATAAGCAGAGGAATGAATAGAAAAAGGGCACTTTCAGCAAAGAAAGCAATATTTTGGATGCTAGCAAATGCAATGGTAAAGTGAGAAACACCAAAAATTAAGTGGGGCTTGACTCGATAAGAGGAATTATCAAATTTATAAGAGGAAATATCTCTTTAAAGATATATTTCTTTATAAGAAGAAATATCAAAGACTCTTTAGCCACAGAAATAAAGAGGTAGGAAAATACAAGGATGCGGCGCAGCAATACTGTGAGAACAGGATTCAGAGAAGAAGTAGGAACATAGGACAGGAGTGGAAGGGACTGGCAAATTCAATCCCCTGCTATCGCAGGCCATCATGCCATCCAAAAATCCAATCCCCTGCTATCGCAGGCCATTGTGCCACCCAATAAAGGGGTAGACCCAAAAAGTAAATGAATATTTTGCCTCTGAATTTAATGAGGATGATAGTGTAGAATGAGAAAGGCAAAGATTATATACCATATTCCCAAAGAATAGGACTCTATATTTAAGAAAAATACTCCGGGCAACTGCAGACCCATTAGTTGACCTGAAGAGTAGGCAGTTTTAGAGCAACGGTTGAAGGAAAGAAATGCTTGAAGACATGGATATAAATGGAAAATGGAAAATAGGACAAAATGGAGCACATATTTTCTAAAGGTAAATAATGTCACACTAACCTGGTATCTTTCTTTGATAAGATAATGGATTTTTGGACAAGGGAAATAGGAGAGATCTAATATCACTGAACTTCAGGAAAGCCTTTGATGTAATGTCACATGGGGAACTGTTACTTAAGATAGACAGGATGGATATGAATGCATGAAGGATAAGGAGATTTGCAAGCATCCGCAGGAGGAAAGGCTGATCAGAAGCAGCCATCATGGATTTATGAGAAACAAATATCATCAAACAAACCTGATCTCCTTTGACAAAGTAACTACGTGGGTGGATGAAGGGAATGCAGTGGATATAGTGTATCTGGACTTCAGCAAGGCTTTTGACCAGGTCTCACATGCCCTTCTCATAAACAAATTGGAGAAATGTGGGCTCGTTAAAACTACTACAAGGTGGATAGATAACTGGCTCGATAGCCATAAGCAAAGGATAACTATTAACAGGTCCATGTCAGAATGGCAGGAGGTTTTGAGTGGAGTCCCACAGGCACCTGTCCTAGACCTGGCGCTGTTCAACTTGTTCATTGGATGTTGACATACAAAGCTTCTTGAGCAAGTTTTCAGAGGACATGAAACTGGGAAGGATTGTGAGCACATTGGAAAATGCGAGCACAATTCAGAAGGATCGACAGATTGGAAAGTTGGGCTAGAGCTAGCAGAATGATGTACAATGCAGACAAATGCAAGGTGCTGAACCTCAGGAGGAATAATCAAAAATACAAAATAGGGGACAGCTGGCTGGATCACAGCTCTATGGAAAAGGACTTGGGAGTCTTGGTAGGTCACAGACTCAGTATGAGTTTGCAGTGTGATGTAGCTGCATTTTTAGTTTACATCAATAGAAGCATTAGGTGCAAGACACAGGAGTTGATAGCACCTCTCTACTCAGCACTGGTTAGGCCTCACCTGGAGTAGTGCGTGCAGTTTGGGGATCTATGGTGTAAAAAAAGATGCAGAAGAGTTAGAAAGGGTCCAGAGGCAGGTAACAAAGATGGGGCTTGGAAGGCAAGTCAGATGAGGAGAAGGTGAAGGAGCTAGGCATGTTCATCTTAAGGAAAAGAAGCTTAAGATAAGACAAGACATCAGTCTTCAAATACTTGAAGGGATGCCATAAAGAAGAGGGAAAGCATCTTTTCTCTCTTGCTGCAGAGAGGAGGATGTGGACCAATGGCTTGCAGTTGCAGCAAAGTAGATTTAGATCGGATATCCAAACCTCTTCACTGTAAAATTAGTGAGACCTAAGGAAGTTGTGGACTCTCCATCATTGATACTAATGAGCTGGGCACAAAATTAAGAGTGAGCTATTGAAACTTTACTGATCACATGAAGTTGGGAGGCATCATTGGCACATGTCATTCAGAAAATCTTGAATGACCTTGAGACCTGGAGCATTCAGGATGGGACAAATGAGATTAAATCTATTAATACAAAGTACAAGAAAACTCATTTAGTGTTACTCCCCATTTGATAGGCATATGAAATGCCTTGGTGCTGGATTTGAATTCAGAGACCAATAACAAGAATTTCTGGTAGAAGCTGGGTGCTTATCGGCTGGAAGTGAAAGAAAAGGAGAAAGACCTGCATGTATCCGCTGCTTATAGGATGACTATGAGCTGCCAAAGTGATGTTGCTCTGAAAAAGGCAAATACAATCCAGGGATGAATCAGTCAAGGTAGTGTTTGGAAATGCCATTGCCCAAGGTAAGCACTCATTTGGACTGCTGTACACCTTGCATACAATTCTGATTACCTATGTTCAAGAAAGCTTAATTCAGGTTGAAAAAGGTACAAGGAGGGGCTACTAAATTGACTGGGAAGAAGAGAGCCAATATTATGAGAAGTGACTAATAGGGCTTGGATTGTTTAGTTTAGCAAAATACAGGCTGAGAATGGATATGGTTGATCTCTATAAACTTGTTGGAGAGCATCCATTAGGGAGGCAGAAGGGATTTTTAAGCTAAAGGACAATATTGGTACAGGAAAAATTAAGTATAAACTGGACATGGATAAATTCAAACTTTGGGATTAAAAGGTTTTGTAACCATCAGAGCCTTATACAAACTTCATAAAGACATATGCATTTTTATGTGTGAGTTGGCAACACCATATCGCCAACCCTGTGGGGAGAGGGGCTGAGTATAAAGGGTGTCAGGCTAGAAACAGCAAAGGTGATATCTATTTTGAAAAACTCATGACATTTTGGGGCCAGACTCAGGATTTTGTGTGCAACTCAGCTTTGAATACTTGGGGTTCGCCATAGCATGGGACTGTTAGGATGCCACTGATGGGAATGATGGGATAGGAGGCAGGTAGGTGGGTGTAACCACAGGTTCATAGATTCATAGATGCTAGGGTTGGAAGGGACCTCAACAGATCATCAAGTCCGACCCCCTGCCTAGGCAGGAACGAGTGCTGGGGTCAGATGACCCCAGCCAGATGCCTATCCAGCCTTTTTTCTTTTCTCTTCTATCTTCCCTTTCTCATCTTGAACCCTTTCTGGAATTCCCTCTCCTTGGTCTCCCAGCTCCATCCCTGGACATATCCTACCACAGAGCATTCCCACTGCCCAATTCCAGGTGACCTCAATTGAAAATCTCTGGGTTTGGAAGTGAGGACAAGCACCATTTTGTGCACCTGTTCTCAGGCATCTGTCATCTTACACATTTTTCTGGCCTGAAAGGAGAGCATCCATCCATAATTTGTATTTAGTTAAAGAGTTTCTGATACAGGCAGAAAGGAATAAAAAATGATTGGTTGTTTAGTGTGTCACTATGTGGGTAGGCCAACATGGGAGTATTTAATAATGAACCTATTCACGTGAATACTAAGTTCTGCCATAACCCAGATCACTACGCATGGATAATGAATGAAGCGGCATGTAGGTCAACACTTAAATCAAGCAAACTTAAATGGCCACACATCTGATACACACTGTAATCTCTTCTCATTTGGGAGGTCTTATAGGCTCAGGTCAGAGGTTACACACAAACCGGTCTAAGTGATCAGAAACTGGTTTAAACCTGTCACAGAACAGAAGCCCAGTGCACATAAACCAGTTTCAAAATGGCTGAAACTGGTTTAAGACAAACCTGGTTGAACGCAGTATCAGACTTAACTGATTTGGGTCAAACCGGTTTATAGAATTTATGTCCTAGACCCCTTCCTGGTTCAAGTTAAATCACAGTCCCCCAGCATCCCAGCATGCTTTCCAGCCATGGGCTGTGCTGTGCTGTCTGCTCCAGAGAGCAGGGCTGGCCCCACCCCTGTGCTCCCTAGTTGGAGCAGTAAGGACTGGCTGACAAAGCGGGGTGGGGGACAAGCCTGGCTGGGGATGCAGCCGAATCTGTAGGAGAGGGGGACTGCCCCCCCTAGGCAAACCTCGCTGGGGTCCAGGGCCAGGGATGGGGGTTAAACACCTCTTCCCCCCACTCAAACTTACCTGCTGGCTTCAATTGTGGACTACAAATCCCAGAGGCACCTGGAATCAGGAAGAAGAAGTGATGAGCAACCCTGCAGAGTCCTGCTGCTGAAATTCTGGACTGCAAATCCAAGAGATCTCAGGGGCAGTAGGAAGAGGAAGTGGATACATAGCTAGAGAGCCAGGCTCTTGCATCCTCCAGCTTTTTGCCTGAACTACTGCAGGCATAGGGTTGCCAGCCCTCCTGGACTGGCTGGGAGTCTACTGGAATCAGCATCGATCTCCCAGTGACTATTGAAAGCAAACCAGGAGATTTTGATAGGATATTTTAAGAAAATACATTCAATTAATGAGATTATGTCATGTTGGAAAAATAAATCTCCCGGAATAGCTTCAGTCAGAATTGGCAACCCTATGCAGGCATGTGGCTGTATTTCCTGAATCAAAGGTAAATGTCTGTTCACTTCTGTTTCCATTTAAACTGTGCAGTTTAGACTAACCTGAATTGATTCAGCTTTAGGCTTTTTGCCTTTCTGTAATTAGCCATAGAGGGTGAGGTTTTGGGGTTCCCAGGAAGGCTTTGGCAAAGAGTGTTTGGGATACGGGCTGAAGAAGCATTTGGCACTTTATAAAACTCCTATCAAGGCAGGAGAATGCCAGGCTCAGCAGGTAGCTTGGAAAGTAGGTTTTGGGGCCTAGGGAAATATTGACAGGGAAAAAATGCCAGGGGCACAGGGAAATCCAAAAGAGGGGTGGGTGGGATAAGGTCTTGGGCTAATAAGAGGATCTGATTTTGGCAGTTTGGACCTTAGGCTAATCTTGAGAAGGGCAAAGAAGATGTAGGGGCCATGGAGCTGGTGGAGCATACAGAGCACCTAAGGTCTGGGTAAAAGCTGGTTCTACTCCCATATTGCTAATTTTAATACAAGACCCTCCTGACCATTCATCAAAAGATAAACTCAAACCATGCTGCGGCTCTCAATGCTCCGAGCCCTGATGCAGCCTGCTGCTGCCACCCCTAGGCTCTGCCCCTGGACCCTGTGATGTCTCACCCACCTTTACCCCTATCCTGAAAACTTTTTCACCCCAACAGGGAGCACCCATAGCTTTCTGAGTGTACTGAACCTGTCTCATCACAGCGGTGCCAGGCACTGAGCTGTCCGCACCCCCATGGAGGGTGAGCGTGGCTTCTCTTTCTGCACTGGGGCAGTACTTTTAAATGCATTTGAATCCATCCAGCGCAGTCGGAGCAGCTGAGTTTTCAGTGCTGCTGCACTGAGGGCTTTTCAGGAGGAAGGGGAGTCTATTTTTGCAAGGGGCAGTAGGAGTAGGTGGGGCTGGCTTGGCTTTAAGCAGCAGCAAGATGCAGGGAGATACAGCTTATACTGCAGGGCTGGAAAGAAAGATGTGGGCACTCAGGTAGGGGCTGGGGAGGAGATGGCAGGACTCTCCAGGTCCCCTAGAAGCGGGGAGGAGGAGCACCCAGCAGGGGAGGGAAGTGCGGCACTATCCAGAGGAGAGAAAAGCAGGGGCGGGCCTTGGGAGGTGGGGAAAGGCTAAGGCAGCTCTCGCAGCCTCACAACAAGGCAGAGAGAGTGGAGGGGGATGTACCGGCTCCAGCTGAAGATGCTAAGTTTGTTCTGGCCACTGCTGCCTCTGGTAAGTGCCCTGCAGCCAGGGAGGGATGGGGCAGGGGCAGGGGGGTACTTGGCTCTGGGATCTCTGCAGCTGGATGGGGCACTGCTCCCTCCCATCTGCGTGGGAGGGGGCAGGCAGGCTGCTGTGGCACATCTGGATCTTCCAGGTCAGGCTGCTGCTAGCTCCTGGGATGCAGATGTGAGAACTCGGATAGCCTTGGAGGTAGGCAGGGAAGGCAAGGAAAGAGTTCAGGGGGCAAAAACCAAAGAGTTTTGCTTTGCCAAGCAGAGTTTCCCAGACCCAACTTCCCCAGCCTGAGATTTTGCATAAGGCAGATGCAAATCTTCCGGTGACTTGTATCAGGGAGAGCATCTGTGTCACAGCTTCTAAGAGGGAGATGGGTGATATCCTCCCCCCCTCCCACATATACTGATGCTTCCTTACTAAAATGCAGCTACCTTGAGCGGTATCAAGCCCAAGGCTTCACTTTATGGACTTTTATATGAGCACACTGCAAGCAGGAGATGTCGCTGTCGCTGGGGAAGACAGGACCAGACTGCTTTCATTCAACTAAGGCCAGGTAGCAAGAACAGTGAGGATACCAGTGCCATTGACTATCAGATCAGTTTTGGGTCCCCAGTGGGCTTGGATAGCTCACATTGAAGTCCCTATAACTATAGCTTTGCTGCTGTTGTCACCTCTGCCAGGCAGATTAAAGGTAGCTCAGATATGCCTACCCTGACTGCAGTCCTTGCTGCAAATTGCTCTGTGGACATGCCCAAAATGTCAGAATAGTTTGTGCTTTCTATGGGGCCAGTCAGGAATCAGTAACCCCATTCTGCACAGACGTCTGGACTCAACTCTGTACCTGTAAATCCTCAGTTTCAAGTTCAAATATAACATTGCATGTCAGTGCTGATGATCAGGATGTCAAATGCTCTTCTGGGCAGGGTAAAATATACTGCACAGAGCTCTAGGCTTTCATCGATAAGCTGCCTCTGGTACCCGAGCCTGCTGTTCAAAGACTAACTGGGGTGTCTGCATCACACTGCGGTACAAGCTTAAAATGAACGCTTCATATACATCTGTGACCCACCAGCTTTCTACTTATTATAACAGACAGCACCGAACCTAACATATGTATCAGATGGAAAGACATGACCAACATTGCCAAGTAGGTACCACATAGCTTGTGGCACCAGATTCTGACTCACATTGGAGCCTCGGATGTACTTTTGACGAGCGTTATTCATCTTTCACATCCCGCACTAAGTTTGACAAGAAGCAATGGAGACGAAGCAGAAATGTTGGGAGACCCCCACCCCCCCAAATCCAAATCATGTTGAGAAAAAGCAGGAAGCGAATGGTGGGAGGATTATCCCAGCAGGGATTTTTTAAATATATAGTTCCGCAGAAGGGACAACAGACTCAAAGCCTCAGTCATGCAAAACGAAAACGTCTTTTGTGGTCTTGGGATCCCTACACTCCCTTTGTCTTCAGTTGGAGTTCATTTGCTTTTAAGTTCCTGGGATGCTCAGCACTATTTAGCATTCGTTCCCTTACAGAGCGGGCTCTTGATGATGTTCAAGTTACTCCTTATTTGTAGGGCGGCAGCTCTGAGAAATTCAAGCGACCCGTTCTGTGGGCACTACTTGAACACCCAGTGAGAGACGCTGTCTTCCCCTGCACGCACTTTACAGTCCAGATAGACAAAGGGCAGGAAAAAAAAAACAGAGGAACAACCAAATGAAATGATTTCCCCAAAGAAACACAGCAGGACGGGGACAGAGTCAGGGCTAAACCCCACATTTTCTGATTCCTAAGCCAGTGTTTGATTCACTGAGCTACACCTGCATCCTTAGCCAAAACCGCTTCTCACGGTTACTAAGAAAAGAATTCTGTTTGAATCAGTTGAATGAAGGTAATTATAGAAACGAGAAGGGATCGTTACTGAATCATAAGGTAGGATTGGTATCGCATTTCTTGGAAAGATAGACACAACTGGGGCATTCTCCTCCAGAGGGACATACCGACTTCTTTCTCGAGTCTAATCTTCCTTCCGTGGCACACCTCACACTTCCCTCCACGTACGACTGTGGATGCACAAGGAATATGAGCACAAGCCCTTAGTATAAAGTTACGTGAGCCCCTTGACAGTAGAAACCGATCCTAGCAATGGAGAGTACGGTGTGCTAAATGGCACGATGCAGCTCTGGTTAATAATGATTTTTTGAAGCGCCAGTGAAAATTCAATAGTCTACTTATTTTAGTATCAAACTAATGAATTATATCTCTTTTTTCTTGCCCAAAGGTAATGTATTTAAAATGTATGTTTATAATATATATACACAGGGCATATTGATACGTCTGTATTTCCAAATACACAATGCTTGTGTGTGTCTGCATGAATGTGTGTATATAGCTGTGAGTAGACATGGGTAGATAGATGGATACTGTCTGCTACGATTGAGAACCATTGCAGCATTGCACCAACCTTTAAAAAAAACAATCTTGAAAAGGAACTTCTATAATGAAGCCTGCAAGGCAGTCAGTGAATCAGCTTGTCTTACTCCACAGGTAATCAAGTGAAGAAAAGAGGAAACACATTGACAATGCCCCCTAGCCTGTCATGTTCAGTCAAAAAGACTCCCGAAATAACCTAATTAACACACTGAAGAGGATGACTGGAAATGTGTGGTTACATAAGGGCGTAGGGTGTATTCTGGATCAAGTACACGTAAGACATTGCAAGTGGAGGCATTGTTTGGTAACTTTCCGGGTAGCAAGTAAATGGGATTTTAAAATAAGCCCTGTCATCTCAGTGCCTACAGCTCACGAGAGCCAGGAGTAAGTGGATGGTTTGGGTGAGTTCGGACTCTACGGGACCATTACCCATTTAAAAACCAGATCTGAGTGTTGGAACTCGTTTCTCGCTCTAGAAATGCTCAGCTAGTTTTCATGGTTTTCCTTTCCTGGGCTTTAAGCATTGAGCTCTTTCTTTTTTTGCAATTTCCAAAGCAAAGCAAAACAAAGCAAAGCACCTGCATCTGGGACTCAAAGTCAGCATATTTTCAAGGTCACTCATGTTTCCCTTAAAAAGAGATCTAGAGCAGGTGCAGACTCCCGGCTCATACATACCATTCCCCAGCCAGTATTACCAATACCGTTTGTACCCAGCCCACCACGGTGAGTCAGTTTGAAGCTTGGGAGAACAACTCAGCCCCGGTGCTAGGGCAAGATCTATGCATGTGAGTTATTCTTAATCTGGTTTATTATTACTATTCCACTTGAGTGGTATGGTTTAATCCTGTCTTGAGTACGGGGGTGGACTAGATGAACTCCTGAGGTCCCTTCCAGTCTTATGATCCTATTTGCATTACTGTGGTGCCTAGCAAACCTGTACTTATGGACTGGAAGTCCACTTTGCTAAGCATGATGACAACTTGGAGCAGGAGGACAGTCACTGCCCCGCAGAGCTTCTAATTTAAGTATAAGAGAAGACTGAGGATGCAGAGAGATGGGGAGCACAAGGAAATAATTAGACACCATTGGTCATAGGATATTAAGAGCCTAACTGCTGAAAAGATAATGTTGAGGCAAACTTTGGACTTTGTAGGAAATTCTTATAGATGGTAGTTAAGAGGTT
The DNA here is from genome assembly GCF_000455745.1 of Alligator sinensis. NCBI lineage: Eukaryota > Metazoa > Chordata > Crocodylia > Alligatoridae > Alligator > Alligator sinensis. The sequence continues at coordinate 1,196,218 of NW_005842173.1, forward strand.
ATAGGATATTTTTACAGCATGGTAATATGCTAACAAAGAGATGATGTCATATTCACCCTCCCCCCCACCCCGCCCCAGTCACAGTTTTAAAATACCCCAGGGGTAACAATTGTAGATACAAAGAAAGATTATTAAGCAAAGATTCAGAATGAGGCCCTCACTTCTGTAGATAGTGGCTGGTGCAAAGGGTGAGCACAGGGTAAGGGGATCTGAAAGCCCTAATTTCCCTGCAGGGAGGATTTCCCTGGTGCAGGCATTGTGTAACTGAGCCATCAAGTTCTTCCCCAAGGACACTCTTGCAAGTCTGGATCACTATTTTTGCCATTAGAGTAGCTCCAGGAAGCTGATATAATTTCAGAAGGGCTTCAGGATGCTAGGGACCACAGACCAGGAGAGGGCTGATGTATCTTCAGGGGTGGGGGGAGTTGCCTGGTCTGGGGTGGGCTGATGGTAAGGTGAGCAGCTGGGCTTCCTCAGACCCAGGCCTGCACTGGGAACATATATAGGACTTTGTGAGATTGGGTTAACCCTTTCTTAGGTTGTAACCCAATCTCAATCTAAGTTAGTACATCTACTCAGGTGGATGCACCATTTTGGCGTAATTTAAGCCCTCTGCACCCCAGTACAGTTACGCATTTAGATCAACCTACCCCTGGTTAGGTCAGTCTAAACATAACACCTGTACCATTAAAGAATTCCCCTAAATTGCTCCATATATATACTGGGAGGATACTGGGAGTATTGGAATGATAGTATACTGGGAGCATTGGAGATAAAGTGATTGGGAATATACTAGGAGTATACTGGGAGTATTGGAGTTATAGTAGACTGGGAGTATTCTGGAAGTATTGGAGTTATGGTGTACTAGGAGTATTGGAGTTAGAGTGACTGGCAGTATACTGGGAGTATTGGAGTTATGGTATACTGGGAGTATTGGAGTTAAAGTGACTGGGAGTATACTGGGAGCACTGGAGTTTGAGTAACTACCGGCCACCTAGGAGGGGCTGACATGAATGGATCCTGACGGAGGTCTGAGCTTAATCCAAAACCACACCAAAGTGAAAAAAAATGGTCAGATCTGCATGGACCATAATTTTTTTTTTGTTGCCTTTCTCTTCAGCGGGGGGCATGGTTTTCTTCCTGGCATCATCTTGTGTGTATTTTAACAATCAGCGGATGCAGAGCATTGACCGTGTCCTCGTCCCCCTGCTTTTTTACCTGTGGGCAAGGTAGGGTGTTTGTGGTGTTTTAGGGTATTGTGTCTGGGGGTTGTACAAGAGGGTTGCTCGTGCAGTTTTAATAACCTGTGCAGCATGGTTGAGGCAGGGATTATTCTGCCTTGAACTTGGGGTTGGACTAGGTGACCTCTTAAGGTGTCTTCCAGCCTTATGTTTCTGGGATTCTCTGATGCTGGGACTGCCATTGACTTCAGAGATCTACAGTGAGAGCTCCTCCCCAGGGGTGCTTATCATGTTACAGAAAGGGGTTGGAAAGCAGTGTGCATGATGAAAAAAATGCGATCCTGAACAATGTCCTACTTCTTGGAGAACTCATGAAAATGAGCTATAGAAGGAGTGGCTGTACTTGGACATCTCTGGCCAGTGTACTAAATAAAATACCCCAGGAAAGCAATTAAGAAAACATAGGGGCTAAAAGACGGCTCACAATATAAAATGAACTCAGTTTATGTAGTGCAGTGCTTTTGCTGTGTCTCAGAACACCGTGCAGGGTTTAATCCTCCAAGGAAGTGACCACTGTATGCTATAGACAGTACACAGCCATGGTGTAAGGATGTGGTACAAGGTCCTCAGAGCTTGTTCAGAGGGATAGAGAAATTAAAATGCTCAGGCAGAGAATATGTAGATATGTTCAGGTGAGAGCTGAAAGTATATGGGAGGTGAAAGTACACAGATGGCTTGACAAAAAGGACCAGTAGGGAACAGCACTGTGAAATATATTCACACCTAGTGATTTATGGATTTGGTGGAGAAATTACTGTGTGAGGGTTTCTGGGCTGTGCTAAGTAGGTGGTCAGATTGGATAGTTATAATGATCCCATCTGGACTTAGGAGCGATGCGTTTGTTCAGTGAATTTAATTCTTTCTTCCCTAGGTAACTAATTGGGGACAGACTTTAATTATTGCAAATGTATTCCTGACTCTTGAATCACTCTGGGGTGCATTTTCCAAAAGTGCTGGTGGCACTGTAAAGGGGCCTGACTTTTCTGAGAGCAGAAAGACTCTCCCTGCCTTTTTCCAAGTGTCAAGGGAGTTTTAATGAGCAAACATTATCAGGATCTTTTTTTGAGGCTTTATCAAAATAACAAGGCTTCCAGCACTCTGGCAGCCCCTGAGTCGTTACTTTTGGGTGGGCTCCGAGGAAAGGCGGCAAACACCTTCTGGACATGCAGGTGCTTCTTGGCAGATCTCCCTTCCAAGTGTTTGCTGGATTTGACATTCCTCATTTCAAGGTATCAGAAAGGATTGTAGCCCGAGGGAGCCACTGCTTGTGATCTTACTGTTACGGTGCAGGTGATCTGGCATCCTACAAAAAAAACCAAAACGCGGAAGGAGAGGGTTCCTATTATATCCCTTTTTATTTGTATAATACTGGAATCATCTTTGCTACCAGCTTTTTGGTGTTATGATGATGACTGATAAGCCAGGTTCAGCCAGACGTTATCCCAGGGTTTCTATTGTCCTCAATGGAACTCGGTCCTAGTTGAACGTTCCTTCTTCATGGATGACCCCCGTGATCTCTCGTTCAGAGAAAAAGGGTGGTACAGCAGTCAGGACACGAATCTGTGATTGCAGGGGAAAGTTTTCTTAACTAGGTTTTTTGTACAACCCTTAGGTTGATCTCTTAAGCTCAGGCCCACAAGGATGTGTCTTTTTGGGAGTGGTAGAGTACTTAGCCACAGCATTGAGGAAATGTGTTCCCACCCCTCAACCCATTCCCACACTGTACTGTGGGAAATGAGGAGATCAGGAAGCCAATGGGCACTGTTAACCACTACCCTTGAGTATGCTGAAAAACCTGTACTGGTGGGACACCTAATACCCTTTCTGGGTACGGCCCTATGTCCCCAGTACAAGATCCATGGTGCTGTGCTTGGTACCCATATTCCATAAAGAAAGTGCGAGGAGAGTTGGGTACTTCAAAATGGGATTCACTGAACCTCGCTCGCTGAGCAGGAAGCTTGAACTAGCTATCAGGAAATGCTAAACACAAGGGTCCGTCTTAAATCCTCCACCATTTGGAAAGAGAAAAACCCCAGTGGGAGTTGAAGCGAGGTGCCTATGTCAGCTCATGCTCACAGCCCCAAATTCACTTCTGGCCTTAGACAACTAAATTGTAGCATTCGAAGAGGAACAGGGGTTTCTCTTTTTATATACTAATCCCTCGATGGGTAAAGCCGTCCCCCAAAGGGTAGCGTATGTGGGTTCTAGCCCTATTTTTGTCTCAGGGGGCACGTCTACACATGCAATGAATTCAAATCAGTAAACTCCGGCACAGTTCGTACCGAATTATTGCTCCCGGGGGCTGCGTTTGAACATCCTAGAGGTTGATAGGTGATGGTGAACAGGAAATATATACTACTCCAGCTCATCCCCCAATGTACATCAGCATACCTCCTACAACAGACGGATGCTAGTTTGTGTCAGCTGATGACCTGCCCTGGTGTGCAATACATTGCCAGCCTTCAGAAAATGTGATTTGACTTTTTTGAAACTTCTTCATGATGGGGCAAGAGTTCCTGGGAATGGTATCTTTTCTTGGGCTGACTGCAAGGATGCCTAGACATCGGCTGGCTTTCGGGTACCACTGCACGCTTCCTCAGGCCTAAAGAAGAAAACTTGCCTGTGTCTATCATAGAAGCGTCCCTGTGTGTAGCCCAGCCACGCTGTTGGTCCAATAAAAGGCATCACCTGCAAGAAGTCTTGCCTCACCCATGCTTCTTGCACCAACACCTGAACACTGCCTTCTTCATAATGACATTTTTACCTGCTCAGATGCAGCATCAGTGGACTGAAAAGTGAATTCACGTTGCTCTGTCTGCCCTGTTTTCAAGCCATATCAAGTCATTTCCCATGTTTGTGTCTTCCATGTCCTTCTACCCGTGGGTGGATCCAGGATCACGGTGACGGGGGTGCGGCCACAGCCCCTTTGGCAGTGTGGCATATGTGCAGTGAAGAGCGCTCACTGTACATGCGCCACATAGCCATGCTCTCTCACAGTGACCCTTGAAGCCAGAGAAGCAGTGGCAGAGCCCAGGGGTAAGAGCTGCCGCTATTTGCCTAAAAAACTTCCCAGCAAAATGTTACAGACATCAGAAGCAGCAAAGAAATCAGCTTGTTTGCAGCCAACCAGCTCCATGTGCTCTTTTAATTTAAATGGGCTTCTGTTATAATCATCCTGTTATGGCTGCTAATGTTGTTAGTTTGTGGTGCCAGCATGGAGCAAAATTCAATTTATTTTGCCATATAAAAAATGGAAAAGCAGCATTGTGTTCAGCCTTGAACGGTAGCAATTCAGAAGCGGGTTCCTTTTGTTGAACAACAGGAAATACTATTTTAAGGAGCTGTTTAGGATGTCTTTTTTGTGTATTTAAGGTTACCCACAGCTGGAGTATAATAGAAGAAAAAGAAAAGAAAAAGAAACCCTTCTTCTCGCACGTCTTCGTTTTCGCTTTATGTTAACATAAATTTAGAAGAGGAGAGGAATTCAATGAGATATGCTCCAGTGCTGCAGATTTGAAGGGGGTATAGCTAATATAAGACCACAATGTAGGTTGCTTAAAGGACTTTTAAAGGTGAAATGCTCTTCATATTTTCTAGGTGTACATTATTCTTCATTTTTAGCAGTCTACAGAGCGGTAAATACAACCCAGAGTAAAAGTAGGATTCAGTTTTCTCAGAAAGTTGCATTTATGGTCAACAAGATCCCATAAAAGAAACCCTCGGTAACTGGTCCTTATTCTGTCAGTCAACTTCTTATGCTATAAAAAAAAAAAAAGAGACGTAGAAGTTATTTCGGAATTTAGAAACCAAAGGGTAACAATGGTTTAAGAAGCTCATGAAAACTCTTCCACATCTGTTTTACAGCTCACCTGCTGAATAATGCAAGCCACAAATATCAGACACATGCACTCAGCCAGCAGGACTTCACACCGTGGCCTTTCATTTATTGACCAACTGTTGTTGACTCGTTATATCACACCACTACCAAAAGGCCACAAATAAAACTGGGAACCTGTTGTATTAAAATCCCGGGCAGAAGGTCAGATCCAGTCCTAAAGAGCTTCCAGTCTAAATTAAAGGGTGTGTTTTTTCAACTCTAACATCTAGATTCTTAAAAACCACTCTGGGCAGTTTAGGGATAGAGCTGAGGGAATAACAGCTTTTTTGGATCAGTACAAAAAACCCAGAAAATACAAGAAAAATGTTGTGTCGGTTGAACTAAAACAGTGTCCTCATAAAAAAAAAAAAACAACAAAAAAGCTCACCTTTCTGATCAACTCAAAGCTTTTTTGGTTAATTCAGAATAAAAATATTTTAATTCATTTTGGGGCTATTTGGGGCTTTTTTCTTGAAATCGGTTTTCTACCAAGAAATGCCATTTCAAAATGAGGAGCCGAGCTGGTTTGCAATGATCAAAGTAAGACATTTTGACATCTGCAGAGTGACAAAAAACATTTTGAAAATGTTAAAATGAAATGTTTTGAAATTTTCAAAATTTCCCTCCCCCCCCCCGCCCCCTTCTTTTTGGCCAAACTCTTTTTTTCCCAGCAAGTTACTTTAAATTACCCAAACTTCATTAAACATATAATCACAGGAAATAATCACTAACATCTGAATCAAACAATGACCCATTTCTATCTTTTTATTTTTTTTTTGATTCAGGTTGCCTCTATCCATCCAGAATGCAGGATATTCCAGCAGGTGGTAAAAGATGAAGCTCTCTGTTTACAGAAAAATGAATCAATTTTATCAGATTTTGAAGGTAAGAGACCTAGGACTAATGATACCAATCGTGACAAAGTTGGGTCTTCCTATAGCTTTCATAAAGCAAGCGTGGCTTTCCTGAGCCAAGAGAAATTTTCCCATTGCTTATGATTGGAAAAGAATTTGTGCCTTGAAGAATAAGGTTGTTTTTTGTCTTTTGATTGATTAATGTCAATCAGTAGTCAGATGTGTGCGGGCCGGGAGCAGTCCGAGGCTTTCGGGGGCACGAGGCGGGCTGTGGCCGGGAGCCCGCAACGGTAGGGCGGGTACTTTTGCACGACGGACTAGAATTAGGCACGGACTCGTAGCGGTTAATTAAAGATTGTTTTACTTACACCGTAGGTGGTCGCGGTGCAGGCAGGAAAAACTTTCTTGAGGTGCAGTTACAGGCAAACACAAATGGAGTTTGCTCGGCTCCACCGAAGACACACGCACGGAGTTTGCTAGGCTCCACAAAAACAAACACGACAGAGCTCTGGATACCCTTGACGAGCACACAAAACCATAGATACATCTTAAGAATTTAACGAACGAGACAGGAAGAGGTTGGTGGTTGATCAGGCCGCCGAACTCCTCTGAGCTGCACACAAAGTTTCTATTACTCTGCCGCGTGCTCAGAGTCCCCACGAGATGGTTGTGGAGTCCTCTACAACTTGGGCGGAAACTGCTCAAACCTCTTATACGACTAGCAAGCCAATCGCTAGTCGCCACGTGGGAATAATTTAGAAACAGCCAATAGTGGGAAACAAATTTACATACGGGTGGCGGGAACTCCTTTGCACCGGGGTTTTCTCTCTGCAGCTGAGAATTGCACCGTGCAAAGAAAGCTCCATGTGGCGGGAAATAATTCTGCAGTGCCGAAGTGCGCACACAATCATTGGGTCATGACAAGATGCATTGAGATTTTCTAAGTATAATTGAAAATGGAACTTTAAAGCAAACAAAACCAATTCTTCCCCAGTATTATATAAAGGCTAAAACAAGGGTCAAGATTTTTTAATGTACCTGACTAGGGATTTGGAAAGCTTTAGTTTTCAGACCATCCAACCAGAGACACTTTAAAGAGACCTAGTTTCTAGCAGGATGGATTCCCAACACTTTCTTAAAACCAGACCTCTCATATGTGTAACAGGTTGGGTACAATCAAATAGCAATCCTGAGCCACGTTTGAAAATTTTGCATTTTGAGTTGCTTTTATTGTCTCAGAACTCAATAAAAGCTTTCTTAGGAGCTTTTCTGGGCAGTGGAGAGAAGGAAAGCCCTGGGGTTAGGGTGCTAATGAGAGATTTGGGAAAGCCATTGAAAGTCATTCTCAAATTTTGCATCTTTCTGGCATTAAGGTTAGTATCTGCCTAGAATGCAGGGGCCGGTTCTTATAGTTAGTGTTTCATAGATGCCAGCATGCCTGGGATTTTTCTGTAGTCAACACGTCATGACCATCGTAAGGTTTTTTGAGAAATATGTGAGGTTATTCCTACATGTCTTAGATGAAATTTTAGCCCCATTAAAGTCAAAGACAGAACTCCCATTGATTTCAACTGGTCAGGATTTCACCTTTTGCATCATTTCCTTCAAATCAGCTAAGGTGTAGCTGCTACAGGATACAATGATGAAATAACAGGCCTATATAGCTAAATTTGACTATATAGCTACATTTGCCACTGACCTGATCTGTATGAAACCTAGGCTGGGAATGCTGCCAAAGTGCTAATTATTACTGTCAACACCTTTCTTCTCTTGTTGCCTTGTGTTGTTTTACCAACTAAAAAAAAATCTCTCCCTTTTCAAAGTTCATGTTGGTTTTAAGTTGTATGTTTGAAAGTTTCTCAGAAAAGAAATGGTGCAGCTCAGATGCTAAATTATCTCTATATAAAGGGTTTAGTCTGTCTGTCTATGTGTCTGTGTGTCTGTCTGTCTGTAACGCTCTTGGGGGCATGGCTCCCAGCGGGGCATGGCTTCAGCCAGTGCTGCATCAAGAATGCATGTCAGGAATGATGGGTAAGGCATGGCTCCAGTGGACATAGAGTTGGGGGGGAGAGGAGGGAGGGTGGATGGTGCGGGGCCAGACATGGAGTGGGGGGGGTGGCGGGGTGGTGCTGCTTTGTCCCCCCCCCCCATCTCCCTCGTTATTCTTGATGGGAATTTCACTAGTATATAAGACTGTGCACGTGGCAGTAAAGCAGGAAAGCACCTTGCTTTTGCACAGCTGCGGTGGAGGTAGCAGGAGACCATACCACTGAGAATCTAGGCTAGGACAGAATTGCAGAGCTCATGAGAAAGACATGGAAAGTCTTCTCAGAAACAATCTCAGAGCATTGTGAAATGCTACATCCTGCATGGGCAGGCAAGGTTTTTTGAGTAAATCTGATATCTTTTGTCAGACCAACTAAAATACATGGAAAAAATTTGTCTTTGCAAGCTTTTGGGTACAAAACATCCTGCACGTACCTTTTTGACTGTGGATGTGGTGTCTTGGCAGGATGTCCAGGAGATTGGGATGGTCTAAGTTGCTGGCCCAAAGCTGCTTTTGGGGAGGTGGTGAAAGTGGCCTGCCCAGGTTTTTTTGAAGAAATCACGAATATACATGGTAAGAATTGTTTTCCCCCCTTACTGTTCATATTCCTTTCTATTTTGAAACCAGATTATAATATCTATGATATCAAAGGTTATTATACTTCATGCATCAGGGTGTTAGAACAGGGCATACTCTCTCATGGTATAGATGACCACTGGGCACACTTTGGAGATTTTCTCTAAAGTGCTAGTTTTCAAATGTTGTTGGCCGTGCACTCCTTGACCTGCAAAATATTGCTGCTTGTACCCCCTGCACTGGATATATTTCTGCATGTTCAGTGTTGACACATGGCAATGCCAGTAATAACTGTGCATTGACCAATAAGGCCTCTGGCAGACAAAACACTTAAGGCACAGTTAGTTTTTTAATCATACCTTAAATAGTAAAATGGCCACATGTTCAGGAAATAAATGGTACCACAAAACGGGAAACCAGCCACAAAAATATTACACAAAAAACATGTAAACTGAATGTGTGGCTGGTTAGGAGCTCGCCATGGCCGGTTCAAGTCCCAGTATGGTCTCAGATCCAGCTGACAATGAGCTGATTGTTGGGCACCCGGCTTTCAGCTTGCTAGTGCAAGGGAAGCCTGGGATCATGGCAATTGGGGTATGATTTGGATCTGATACCTGATCCCAAAATCACAAATCCCAAAATCACAGATTCTGCCATGCATGTGATTGTTGGGATCAGGGATCAGATCCCATGGCACCTTTAAATGAACATCTGTTAGTGACATAAGAAGCTCTGTTGCCATTATTAAAATTCAGGTGCATACCCCTGGGAAAAGTCCTACCTATCCCCGGGGGTACATGTACTCCAGTTTGAGAAACAGAAGGTAAAAGCATTTCCCAACATAGATATGCTGTAACATTCAGGGTTAAATTTGGATTTGAATACATTTATTTCAATTTGATTTGAACTCTAAAGACCGAATCCTGAGGGTGTTGCATAACATCCATGTCATTCACTCTGATTTGATAAGTGTGAAAAATCAACATAAACATCTGAGTGAGGAGATTAAATCAGTCTCAAAATCTGGCAATAGGAACAATCAGTTTCTTCTCAGTATTAAAGGAAATGCATCATTCCCTGGTATGTTTTACTGTTGCAGGTTTCCTGCAGAGAAATTGTACGCAAGAAGCCTATTGGTCAGAACCATTTCCACCGTACTCTGTCGCTTGTGGATTTGATGAAGGTGCCAGTAAAGGGCCTGAAGATCAGGTCAGTACTGGCTTCTAAATAAATGTCTGCTTCTAGACACCCCCAGAGGTGTTTGAGTCATGAGCATCTCAAATCTACACCCTGCCAAGACCCTGCAAACTAAGCACTCGTCCTTCCGTGCCACCTGATGAGCTCAGTCCTCTTGGAAATCGACTTTGATGTCATGACTTTGCATGAAACATGGCAGTAGCAGTTGACAGTGTTGCCCCACTATTTTATCCAACAGCTAAGTGGTTACAATACTTCCAAGGAGTCAGAGATGTGGGTTCAGTTCCTTGCCCTGCCTGGGTCTGAATCAATACTTGTGGGTCGCGGAGGATCTGTACCCACTAACCTATAGGTCTTTTTGGGGGTGGGAAGTGCTTTGAGTCTCTCCTGTTTGAAGTCTTTGCACTTTGCCTAAAAGCTCTGGGCCTTATTGCAAGGTGCTGAAGATCGGTGACATGTTTTATGACCATGGCTCCCATCAGCTTTAGCAGAAATTGGAAGAATTCTTCCCCTTGGAGGACACGGCCCTTATTACACAGATTAGGGAAAAGCTATAACTAGGCACCTTCATAGATTCATAGATGTTAGGGTCAGAACAGACCTCAATAGATCATCGAGTCCGACCCCCTGCCTAAGCAGGAAAGAGTGCTGGGTCTAGATGACCCCAGCTAGGTGCCTATTCATCCAAATACCCACACAATGTCCTGGTTCAGATAGAGCCCATGTGCAATACACCTGTGTTTTGTTATTGTAAAAACTTGCAGCACAGGTTTTATATTTGCAAAGATAAATTGAGATTAAAATATCAATCACAATACTAAGTTCTTATAGCAGATGATTCACGGTTCACAGGCAGTTGTTTGGCATCTTTATAAAGCGTCCATTGGGTCTGTATAGAGCATCCACACACATCCACAACACTTCATAAATGGGGGTTAGGATCACTATTAAAACAATTTGAAAAATAGGAGGGCGTCATCCTCCTCTACCCCAAAAAGTGTTTTTGCTTTGGTTTGGTTTGGTTCGATTCGGTTTGGGGTTTTTGACCAAAGCTCCAAATTTTCCAAGGAAAGCTGACACTTTGCATACAAAAAAAAGATTAGCTGAAAACCCAATTTTCTATTGAAAACCATTTGGGAGAGAGCATTTTTCACTCAGGCCTAAATATCTGCCTTCTACAGGTTAGAAACTGAATCTCAGAGAAGCAAAGTGACTTCCCTGAGATAACCCAATAGGTGAATAGTACAGCCAGGTCTTGAACCTACATCACCTGAGCTAAACCCAAAAAAAGTCTAGTACCCCATTTGCAGGAAGGCATTTTGAGGAGATAAAATTAAGTATATTATCTAACAGCTGAGGTGGCTAGGGTGATCCTCATGGTCAATGCTGAAAGAAAATATTTTATTGCTTGTACGTTTTTTCCAAGGAAAATCCTGCCTCAGTGAAATGGGGCTAAATGCTGCATTTCCATCTATACCTGTCTATGTTCTCTTCTCATAGAAATCATATTATTCTGCTGTTTGGCATGTCTACACAGCCGGCTATGCGACCTCGCTGACTTCTCTCATCACAGCTGTCCTTGTCTTTGCTGCCTTCAGGTAACCCCTCAGTCTTTCAAGGTGTTTTGAGATAAATCAGCCTCATTCTACCCCTTTCATCCTTTGCTAACCCAAAGGAAGTTTTATAATCATGTTAAGACACCTGTCATGGACGCTATATTTCCACCCATGGTAGTCGATTCTCCCCCACTTGTGCTGTGACATTTTTCTGCTGACTCTAATACACAAGACCAGATTGAGGTTTTTATCTTTTTTTCCTGCTTTGATTCTTTTTAATGCTAGAGGTTATGTCAATGCAATAAAATCATGGATATTTCCCCCTGTTTGACTAAGGTGTTCTCTATCAGCTGTAGCAGAGAACATTTCTGGACTCTCTGTTACTTTAAGAAGAGAAGCAGCCCTGCCAGGGAGCTTTGCAGGTGAGGCAGGGGGCAGCTGCTGCTGGTTGCAGGGCCAACAGGGATAATAAAGCAATTATCCATCAGCCTAGGTAGTCACCTGACTAGATGTAGGCAGGGCCCTGGGTGCATATAAACCCAGGGCTTGACGTAGCCCTGCTAGCTGCTGTGCTAGGAGCTCCTGCCGAGGAGAAGCACCCAGGGGCACTGGTCACACTGCTTTGCTGCTCACAGGGAGACTTAGGCCCCAGGAGCTCACAAGAAGCCAGTCTGGGATGTATGCTGGCCCAAGAATGAAAGGAGGTTGGCCCTCTTAAAGGGGCCAAGGGCTGCTCTTATTGTTTTGTTTATGTTATAGCCCAGAGCCTTATGTTACATTACTGTTTCTGCAGGTGGACTGGGATGGGACTGTAAGGGGAGGTGGAGGCCTCATTAGTGCCCAGGGGGCACTCGACTGCCTTGAGCCCCAGGGCCCAGGGGCCCAGCAACAAAGGGTGCAGCCACAGAGGGGCCAGGGGCCTGGCATACAGGAGCCAGTGACTGGAAAGGACAAATGAAGCTAGTGACTCAAAGCCAGGTCCAATTCAGTGGGCCCAGGTTAGAAGGCCTAGAAAGACTAAAGGGGCAGAAACCAAGGAAGCCAAAGCCACAACAGAGAGGCAACATACCTGTAACACCCATGAGGCATAGGGCATGGTAAAGGGGATGATTTCAAGCCATGCAATTAGCCTTTAAGGCTTTGGATGCCCTGTTGGGCACAGCCAACTACAGAGACCAAGCGCAACTAAGGCCAGTGGGCAGCCTTCCTATTTATTATAAATACCATCAAGGTGTGGCAAGCGAGATAGGAGGGTGCCCTAAGGCAGAGCAAGGCACAGTTGTGGAGCCACCAGAGGGTGTCATGGCCACCCCTGGGACCTCAACATTTCATACAGCATGGTACCCTTGAAGACTTCAACCTCCAGTCTTTCAAATCGGTTGGCTCTCCTCAGAGAAGCCTATCACTGCCACTAAAGATCATGGGAGCAATGCACAAGGACTGAGGGGGGAAAAAGTCATAGAATCATAGAAAATTAGGTTTGGAAGGGGCCAATTAGAGTTGGAAGGTGTCATCTATTCTAACCCCTTGCTCAAAGCAGGACCAGCACCAACTAGATCATTCCAGCCATGGTTTTGTTGAGTCGGGCCTTAAAAATCTCCAAGGATGGAGATTCTACAAGCTCTCTAGGTAGCCCATTCCAGTGCTTCACCACCCTTGTAGTGAGAGAGTTTTTCCTAATATCCATCTTAAATTTCCCTTGCTGCAACTTGAGACCAGTGCTCCTTGTTCTGTCAGAGCTTTACATGTGCTGATTTTAGATGTTAGAAAATAGAACCCTTTATTTCTAGGCCATTAGTACAAATGCAGTCCTGGTTAGTAACAACAGGAAGTTACTACTGGTTCTCAACACAGTAGCCTGTGGATGGAAACCCAATCCACTGACCCTTGGAATAAGTGAGGAGAAGTGAGGCCTTTCCATGCACTCCCGCAGGCTTGAATCAAGCCCCAAGTTGTCTAACGGGATAGGAATGTGCAGTACAACTATACTTCCATAAGGGGCACTAATTGGTATCATCAGTGGTGATCTCTATAGAGAAGCCAAGGGCAAAAGGACACTGAGCTACTCCAATGCCCCCAGAAGCAGCTTTCAATATTGAGATGCGCAATCAGGGTAGTATAGGGTCATGTTGCCCTTCTGGCCCTGCCTTATCACTCCTTTGCAATGCACCCTCCGCTTGGTGGGTGCTCTGGCTCCTTCATCTTGTATATGTAGGGTAATGAGTCAGGTGCAGGCTTGCTTAACAAAGTTGGATGTTTTAGTTCAAGGACTAGAAGCTGATAGTTTTAGATCCAGCAGTCCCAAATGCAATCCCTACTGTAAGGAATGCCCTTCACAAAGCAGGGCATTACAGATTGAAGCTCTCATTCTCCAGGATTGTCAATATTCTTGACATTAATTCCCCCTCCGTTTTCAAAGACGACCTCCCACCTTGTGCTAACTACCTCCTTAAATATGGCTACTGCACTTATATGCCATGGGAGGGGGCTTTTTTAAGGCTGAATTTATTTTAATTTGGGGCTCTGATGGAGGAGGCTAAACTTTTGAGGAATGGTTTTCTTGTTTTTTTTGCCATTTCAGAAAATTCCACTGTACACGTAATTACATCCACATGCACCTCTTTGTTTCCTTCATCCTGAGAGCCATTGCTGTTTTCACCAAAGATGCTGTCCTGTTTGCAGATGAAAACATGGACCACTGCCTTATGTCAACGGTACCTATCTTTTCTTCTCTCTGTTTCATTTGATGCTTGGTCTTTATTTGGGAAGGAGATATGGATATTTCTTAATTTGGCCCGATAGTTTGATTATGGGGAATGAGTGCATATTTCAGGGGGGAATGGGTCTGAATTAATATAGGAAATCGTATCACAAACACAAAGAAATCAGAAGGTCAAAGGTCCACCTGAGCTTACCAAATCTTAGGCCTAATATGGTTAAGGCATGCCAGTATCCGTTGCCAACAGCACACAAAGGAGTGATGTGGCTCATATCAAATCCCACTGCCTTGGACTTCCCAGGCCAAAAAGTTAGGAGCCATTTACAGCTGGGTCAGTTAGAGGTGGCCTTCATCATGGCTGAAGCAAGACTCACATTCATATATCTGAAGCTGAGAGAGTCCTGAACTGTTCTACCCCTGCCCCTAGAGAAAGAAATGCCAAAGCCCACCTCGGCCAGAGAAATGCCAAAGTCCAACACTGATTTCAAGGGGTTTTGGAGCCTTGCCCTATGCAAGCTCATATTAATTTCAAGTCAAAATTCTCCAGCTTTGCCCAGGGCCTGAAAAACCACAGATTCAAGAGACTGGAAGTAATGTTCTCCTTTCCCATGTGTTTCTAGGTTGCATGTAAGGCGGCTGTGGCCTTCTTTCAGTTCAGCATTTTAGCCAACTTCTTCTGGCTCCTGGTAGAAGGGATATACCTGCAAACGCTGCTTCTGTTGACCTTTGTTTCTGACAAACAGTATGTGTGGTGGTTCATTTTGGCTGGCTGGGGTTAGTACAATCCTTCCTTTTATTGTATGCTTGCCTCACATTTGTTTCCAGAGCAATACAAGAAATAGCTTGTGAAATGCCTTTTTTTTGGTTGAAAATGGCTTACAAGATAGCAAGAGTTCAATAAAATGGCAAGTATATTTTTTTCCTATTTTACTAAAACATTCCCAGTTTTTTGGAAAAAAAAAATATTTCAGTCAGGTTTTGCAACACATCCATGGGGTAGATGAGTATTGTTACTTCTAATAACTGCACTGAGGGAGTTGTTTCAGACTGCAGAAATAGTGGTATCGCAGGCTCAGCATTGCAAAGCAGAAGTGCCCAAATGTAATGGACACTTAAAATGTTTGGTCTCAGGGGCAAAATTTTGGCCTTAATTACGTCAATGCGAACTTTTCATTCTCTTCCAGTAGAGGCAGGATTTGACATGAGGTGCCAGAACTTGTCCTGAATCTAAGATGTTTAAATGGCACTTGCACAACTTGTAGGCATCCTGGGCACTAAACATATTCTACTCTATCCTGGGTAGAAGTCACAAACCCATGAAGATTCCCTCTACATCTGCATTTTGACCTCCCTAGGCCGCTACCCCTGCTTATCACGCAAGCTCAGAAGTAATTCTGAATGTCCAACTAGATGTCTAACTCCCCCTCAGGTGTCTGGGAAGGGTAGAGGCTCCACATTAAGCCCCCTATTCTTTAGATGGAGAAAAACCCTGCTGGGTTGAAGCTGAGATCATGAGTGCATCAAGGAGAAGAACCCACTTTTGCCCAATTGTATCTTTGGCTCTTTTCCTTGAACTGGGGTATCTGCATTTTAGCTCTTCTTGCCCTCTTTCTGCTCTGCACAGGCCAAACCTGGAAATGAAGGATGGGAATCTTCCTATGAGGACCTGCCACCACTGATCTCAATACCTCTGTCTCCAATATGTGACAGATCATCATGGAAGTGGTGATATAAATAGGCCGTTAGAAACCGAATAGTATCTAGGCCCCAATGCTTAACCCTGTATTTGAAACACTTCCACTGAGAATCCCCACTTGAAAATCTGCATAAGCCTTGGTTTCCTGGGCTGCTTGTACACACCACAGTGGTTTAATTTGGTTTAGTTCTTCCTAAATTGAAACAGTGGGTTTCTAAAAACAAGGGTGGGGTGTGTGTGTGAGCTGCTGGCAGGTCCCTCCCAACGGAGTTGTGGGAGAGGCAGGTAAGCTCCAGCACCCCTGCACTGTCCCCGCCACCTTCCTGCTGCCGTCCCACTATTTGGGACTGCGCAGGACTGGCTGGCTTGCCCCTGGGGCAGAGCAGCAAGGCGGCAGGAGGGTGGCTAGGTGTGCTGGTGGTGGGAGAAGGCAGCGGGGATGGTGCACGGCATGCTGGAATCCCACCAAGTCCTGAGCACAATGGCTTCCAGCACCACGTGCGCTGTTGCATTTTGTTAGATAGCAAACTAAAACACCTCAGAGGTGTTTTATCTTGCTATATTACAAAATCATTTAAAGCGGAATATGCCACCAAGCGTGCAAACAGCAACACCATTTAAGCGGTTCAAAAGGGCATATAAGCTGCTTTAAAGGCCAATTTTGTGGCATGTCCAAAGGCCCCTGATCATTAAATAAGAGGAAACAAGAGTTTCTGTTCTCTTCAGGTCTTTCTGAGGCCTGATTAACTAAGGCTTGTAAATAGCCATCTAAAAGCGAACAAAGATAAAAGAGGTGGGACTAAAATGTGCAGTCTTATGTTATAAACCATTGGATAGAGGGTTAGAGAGCATTTGCCAGTTAAGTTGGCTACTGTGTACAGTCATGAGTCTTCATCACAGATAAATAACCTCTCCCGTCTGCTCTGCTGAGAGCTACATTGCCAAAGGGCTGGAACTATCTACCCAGACAATTCTAGAACAAAACACTTATAGCTAGATCCCTATAAGTGATTTATTGCGCCATACAAAAGCTTGTCATTCATCTGCAAATCTTCCTTTATCTCTTTCTCAGTGGCCCTCTATCCCTCTTCTAATCTCCGGTTAAAATAGATTTTTGTTCTTGCTTTGTTTTCTCATTTCCTTATGCACCTCGATTTCATTAGCCTTTTATTGAACTGATAAGCAAAAGTTTTCATTAATTCGTTTTGAGATTATCTGACACCTTTGCCAGGAATTGATTGTTGTACCTTGTTGGCCACTTCATAGCTCTGTTAAGCAGTGCGGATATCATGTGCCTGGACTACCCTGTGCAAAGTGAAACCATGTTATATTTGTTTCAATTCTTTTAGGGGCTCCCACTGTTGTGATGTCTGCTTGGATTGTAACCAGAATCTACAGACAAAATACAGGGTGAGCCAGAAGCATGGTTGGGATGGGAGAGTATCCTGTTTTGCATATTAAATTGCATTCATCAGCAGGGAAACACTGAAACAATGAAAATTTAAGCTTAAGATTCTGCATCATTTATATTTAAAATGTAGAAATTGGTACATTAGATAATTCATTTTAAAAAGCCTTCCACTTTTGATCTATGTACCCGCAGTTCTGCAAACTCAGACGCTTTTGTCATAAATCTCACCATTTTTATTATTCCTAAAGCCCAAGCTCCTGGAATCGCAATAGTGGAAGCAAGCCTCTGCTTCCATTTAGAAACAGAAGGGTTAATCTCTCCCGGAGTTGCAAAGAAAAGCTTGAAAAAAACAAACCAAGTGTCCCCCCAAGCAGCTATTTTTAAAAAAAAAAGCAGAACACTAATAAAAATAACCCAATAATTATTATTGTTGAAAAACCACAGTGCGTAAGTTGGTCATAGATTTTGGGGAACCAGTATGAAATTTGGGTAGCTGGTCTCAAATTTATGTAGTATTTGGTGTTGGGAATGGGATCTCTGAGCTCTTGAGTTTGTAATATTATGCTCTGTGTTTTAACTGTGTGAGCTCTAGGACTCCTCTCCTCTGTGCTTTCGCACACCTCACTGTTCTTGATTAAAGGACTTCGTATTCTTGCCAGACCTGTCTCCTGGCACAATCTTCCTTTAGCTCTCGGTTTCAGGCTTTTTTCATAGAGGCAGCATCACCGCGTGCATGCTTCTCAACACCTCCCTACTATATTTTAGCTACAATGAACCATTACTGGACGTGACATAATAGCTAAATGTTTCATCCCCTTTGTCCTTCATTTATTTATCATGTTTTCTTGCATACAAAACTATAATACGCAACTTGTTTTGGAAAGGCAAAATGATGGGGAAAAAAAAGATTTTTCCAGAGTATAGAGCAGGGACAGAGCTTGAACGTCAGCTGACTCACCCTCCCTTTCCTGCTTAACTAAGGCTGAAACCCTAGCTGCTGCTCAAGACTGGTCTGCATCGGCAGGTCTGTGATTTTGAAATGAGCTAAAGAGATGTGCAGTAGAAGGAGAGAGTACCAAGAGCAGCTAGCAGAAAACCAGATTGCCTTAAGAAAGGTTAGCATGGTAAGTGTAATATTGAGACCATTGAAAAGGAGAGATGATCATTAACGCCTGTAGAGTGAAAAATAATGGACTCCCTCAGCTGCCCGAATAGTAATAGCACAGATGCTGCACTGTGGAACAGGAATTAAACCAGGTCACTTCTATTGCAGGCAGAAAATCAGCTTCCTTGATTAATACACACACTCCAGCTTTGGAGGTCTGATTTGGGGGAAAAAGGTACATATTGTTTGAGAAAATAAGCTAATACACTTATTAATAAGGAGCCACATATGAAGGTCTAATGGTCACAAACTGCTGGAAGACCATTTTAGACTGGGCATTAGGAAAAAACTTTACCATCTGCATCTCCAGAGTCTGGAATAGACTCCCGGCAGAAGTGATGCAAGCACCTACCCTGGATACCTTTAGGAAACACTTGGATGCTTATCTTGCTGGGGTGATCTGACCCCAGCTGCCTTTCTGCCCCTGGGGCAGAGGGCTGGACCCGATGACCAGATGAGGTCCCTTCCAGCCCTAATGTCTATGAAATCTGTGAAGCAGAGATTTGCTTGGAGCTGAACTACTAAAGAGGTGTGAGATAGTAACAATTTCTCCTCAAGCAGTCCAATTAGGATCCACGCTGCCAGTGTAGAAGTGATAGGATGTAAAGCCCATTGCTATGCATGTGGCTTGCAGCGATCTATCAGCATTATTCATTTTAACTCATGTTGCACAGTGCTGTGAATGGTAGTATGCATTGTCGTTTCAGTTCTTCATCCATCTTCTTTTAGTGTGTGTTTGTTTAGTGCAGGGGTGGGCAAAATGCAGCCCACGGGCTGGATGTGGCCCGTCAGTCCACTCTATCTGGCCCGTGGGGCCCCTAAAAAATTTAGAAAATTAATATTAATCTGCCCTGGCCTGCCTGTCATTTGGCCCTCGATGCCTTGCCAAAACTCAGTAAGTGGCCCTCCCCCCAAAATAATTGCCTGCCCCTGCTTTAATGCATGCTTCTCCTGGGTCGTCTCAAGTGCAAAAGGAATGTTTTTACCCTGTACATCCTTGCCCTGGTAGGTGAGGCGGGGTGCAGAGGATGGAGGAAGACAACCAAACAACTGCAAGACAAGCGGAGAACAAAAAACCCTACAATCCTGCAGTTCTTCCTCTTGCTATATGACCTTTTCTTGCACTGGGCCGTATTTAGGAGAAACGCTGGAGGACCTTTTGGGAGATACTTTTAAGTTGCTCGTGTCGTTAGTTAAGAATATTGACTTCTTGTAGCACAACTCGGATTGTTTAATATTCAAAAGAAAAAAAAATCGAGGGCGTTCATTTGATCCCTTTGGTTTCCTCTTTCAGGTGCTGGGATGACGACGAGGAGAATGGGATGGTGTTATGGATCATCCAGGGACCCATCCTGCTGACTGTATTAGTGAGTCTTACCTCTGGGGGGCTAAATGCTTTGAAAACTGAAAGCCAAGCCTGTCTTGTCCCAGAAAGACAGGGATGCAGGGCTACATGTGGCATTTGCTGTTTTGAAGTTTCAGAGGCTGGAAATTGTTGCTCAGCTCTTGCTGTCTTGCAAATGGAAGACAGATGAGCATCAGTTGGATTGCAACTCTCAGACAAACCGGGGGGAAAATCATTGTCCCGGTTCCTTGGCTTCAGCAGAGCAATAACACAAGCAAGTCATGCGGATACAAGGGCAGCTCATGTGGGCACCAGTGCAGGGTCTCACAAGGGGAGGATACAAGGTGAATTACTAAAGGTTAATGCAAGGAATATGCTGAGATGAAGCCATTCTTAAATGCTCTGTGCATGATCACTGGTTGCACTTCTTCCAGTACAGGAGAGTTTGGCTTTAAGGGCTTATTCTTACCTTTGGTACTCAGATTCAGTTTATAGAGTACATAGACCAAACCATCTGCTTGGCACATTGTGTATTAATGTGTCTGAAGACATAATGTGCCTCCTAACAGAGATGCAGGATTCCCAACTGGCATGTCCAGTACTACTAATAATACAGGCCATTGTAGTACAGGGCTGTGATGTACCTAGCTATTTATCTTTTATATATCTACTGCTTCTCTTTCTCTCTCCAAATCACTGAAGAACAAGTTTCCTCTCCCCAGACACTTTTAAGCCTCTTCTCCATTGTTTTTTTCTTGTGAACTTTGGAATAGAATCTTTAGGATCAATGTTAAAAATGATCCTTTGTTCACATAAGTAAGACGCTTGGATGTTTGACTATCCTTGGGAGTTAGGTTGGAAAATTTGAGAAAGGACCTCCTTGAATCTTTATGCTCCTAAAATACATTTAAAGATGTAGCCCCTATTGACTTGAAATCCTGTTTCAGAATATGGTTTGGCAGAACAGTGTGGAATTGGCCAATATTTTCAATTGCAGCACCTAACTATTAGTGCCTAAAACTATAATTAGGTATCTAGATCCAACTGGCCTGATTTTGGCTTTGAGCAAGTAAGCTCCAAACAAAGTTACTGTAGAAGCTCAGCATCATCAAAAACGTGCTTTATACCAATGTAAGGGGGGAAAAAAAGGCAGTGGATGCACAAATTATCCTGAAAAAAAAACAGGTGTGAACCACCCCAGTGTTAGTTATGTGCTGCATACTCAGATTTATCTTGAGGTAGACATTCTCGATTGGTGATTTTCTGCTCAACTGCCCCTCCAGTGTCTGTGTGCTGTAATAGCACTTACTGGACTAACTGGCTAGTTCTTCACTCTGGATTTTATGCCACTGTGGAAAATTGGGTAATTTATGTCACGGTGCAAAACGGATGTACATTGCCGTAGAGTAAATGTGTTTTGCATCCAGGTTCTCAAGCCACGTTTTATCTAGTTGCCTTGAAAAAAGGATTTGTCTGCTGAATTTAATTTGACTTAGAAAATGTTGCATCTATGATTCACATGAATTGAGTGCCAGGTTCTCAGTGGCAGTTGTTATAGCTCCTTGGACTTTGACGGATTTGCATGATATGACACCATTTAAGACCTGGGCCTGAAAGTTGGGAAGTTTAGTAGTTTCATCTTGTCTTTTCAGGTTAACTTCATTATATTTGTAAATGTGATCAGGATTCTAGTACAAAAATTAAAAACACCTGAGGTTGGAGGCAGCCACTCCAGCCATTTTTTGTAAGTAATGCTATTTCCTTCTATTCTCTCCCTTGGGATTTGTTTTAAAGCACAGCTTACTGAGGGGTGCAACATGGGCTCCTTTTCACTAGCAGGGGAGTGGTGGCCAGAAAAGAAATCCAAAGTATAGTCCCCTTCTCATTTCCAAGGTATGCATGGGTAACAACACTCTTGTTTCTTGGGTGAAACAGAAGACTCCAATATAAAGTCCTTTTGTTGCTAGGTCACCCATTAGGTTCAAGTGAAAGTCCATCTGGTAACAAACTATAAACGGGATAATACTTATTTACAGGTTCACCCTAAATCGCCTAAGCTGGCCACTTCTTGCCTAGTTCTCATTGTTTGTACGTCAGCTAAGCCCTGGAGTTTAATCAGCTCAGAATTAAATTCTTTCCAGACATGCAATTCTTCCCATTCTGATTTCCTTTGCATACCTAACGAGCCCATCTGGAGAGACTCTGACACCTCTGAAGGATATTTCCCAGGGCAATTAGTGGCTCAGTGGCTTGACAAAGCTACAGCAATTTGATTCTTGACTGACAGCCCAAATGATACCAAATGCATGTTTGATGTTCTCTATGGAATGAGTTAGTGATCTACATCCATTTTGTAATGGATAGATGGCCATACCAGAACACCTGCCTTTATAAGCAGCACTGACCTGACACCCACACCAGCTGTCACAGGAGAGAGAAAAAAGGTGGCAAAATCAGACAGAGTGAATGTCCCAATCATGACTAAAGATAGTTCATCGTGTCCTTCTGACATATACTGACTTGCAAGAGAAAGGATAGCTCCAGTCTAGTTCTGTCCATTGCATATGTTTTACTGATGTACATTTGCACGGGCAGTATTGTAAACATGTCTTCTCTGTGTGATGCTTTTTGTTTTCTAGGAGACTAGCTAAATCCACACTACTTCTGATCCCACTCTTTGGAGTACACTATATCGTATTTGCTTTTTTCCCAGAAAGCACTGGATTGGAAGCTAGACTTTATATGGAGCTAGGCTTGGGCTCCTTCCAGGTATGACAAAGGAAGTATTAATAATATTCACCACTTTTATCAGCCCCCCCTAGCATGACTGAGCATCTTATTTGGTGTCATAAGAAGATAAGCAAATGGATTAGAGAGCTGCATGTAACTCATTCCAGACAACAGTAATAATAGAAGTTTAAGAGAAATACTTTAAAATATATGGTGGAATAATACTGGCCGTTATCCTTTACTAATAATGCATCCACCTATTATTGTCAGCGTTTATATCTCATGTTTCTGGTTAAACCAGCAGCTATTTCTAAATGCTCAAGAAGCAACTTTGGACATGACTGCTTGCTCCATCCTCTCTTCTTGCTAAATAGGTCTTTGCCTTGAGAAGTTGACCTTGCTGTTTTTATTGCTTGGAGACTGTCTGACTCATGAGCTCACGATGGAGCTTATCTTTAAATGTGGAAGCTGAATCTCACAGTAGAAGGAGGTATCCTGTGGGGTTCCTCAGGAGCCTGTCTTGGGTTGAGTACTGTTCAACATCTTCATTAATGTTGTGGAGGATTGAGTTGAGGGTGCACTTGGGGAATTTGTAGATGATGCCATGGTGGGTGTGGTAGCAGACCCTTTAAAGAATAGAGTTAGGATTCAAGGTGACCTTGGGAAATTTAGGAAAACGGTCTGAAATGAATTGGATGAGATTCATTAAGAACAAAAGCAAAGTTCAACATTTGGGGACAATCAAATGCACAAGTACAAAATGGGGAATGACAGTCTATGCTCCAGTATTGTAGAAAATAATGTGGGAGGGACACAGTAGATACACGGCTGAGTCTTGTTCAGCTTGTTACTGCTGTGCCCAAAGAATGGTGCATTGGAATTAATTAACAGGAGTGTCACATACAGTGATGGAAACCTATTCTTTGACTCTGTTCAGCACTACTGAGGCTTTTCTGCCAGCTCTGGGGCCAGTTGTAAGCATTTCATTTCAAGGAAGATGTAGATAAATTGTAAAGAGGTCTAGAAAACATGCCTTACAAGGAAAGGTTGGAAGAAGTGACACTATTTAGAAGAGAGGAATCTAGGCATTTGGTAAGTCTTTCAATGAAGGGGATGGTTATCAACCGTTCCGTGTTCATAGGGAATAGAATTAGTAGTAATGGGTTGACATTATACCAATGGAGATTTTGGGTGCATGTGAGGATAGTTAAATATTGGAGCAGATTACCTGGAGAGGCTGCGTTATTTCTTTCAGTGAACATTTTTAAGTGAAGGTTAGACAAATTGCTTTAAACAGAGATCCCGCCTTAAGCAGGACTGGATGACTTTCTGAGGTCTCTTCCAGTCCTATTTCTCTATTATTCTATGATTAAACTGGTGCTAGACATGTACTGTCCAGATAGTGAGTATATTGGGAACACCTTTTATCAGATGCATGTTCTGCACTGGTTGTCTGTTGTTGTTTTATTTTGGGGTTTTTTTCCATTAAGAAGGATCAAAATAGAGACGGGCTGACAAAGCCTTTGCAGGCTGTTGGTTTGTAGCTGGATTTCTGTTAAGTGATTAGGTTGATGATGATGTTTTATATAATTGCACAGCTTTCAGGCAATCAAAATTCCTGGCACGGGTCGTAGGGTTATGGAAATTTGCCACGGTTGGACTTCTCAACCACCTAAGTCACTTAGCTATACTTCATACTTTTCCAACCTCAGCTGGTCCAAACCCTAGAGAGATGCTGTATGTGGGCACTTACCAAGACTTACACCATGCAAAGGGGAAGGTATTGTATGGGAGCACTTACCAAAACTTATACTGTGCGAAGGGGAAGATGCTATATGGGAGCACTTACCAAACCTTGTACCGTGCAAAGGGGAAGCATAGGATAGACATCTGGTACATCTCCTATGGACAATCAAAGTGGCTTCTCTGCAGGCCTTCCATGACTGGCCCCCGGGAGGAGTTGCCTGAGGTAGGGACCAGAATCAGGATGCTGTCCTGTTTGTTCAGGACTTCAGCAAGGCCTTTGACACTGTCTCCCACCCCAATCCTCATTAAAAAAGTAGGCGACTGTGGCATCGATGCCTACACAGTCAGATGGATTTCAAATTGGCTGAAGGGTCGTACTCAGAGGGTGGTGGTGGATGGGTCATATTCGACCTGGGGGGAAGCGGGCAGTGGAGCCCCCCAGGGCTCAGTCCTTGAGCCCGCGCTGTTCAACTTCTTTATCAGCGATTTGGACGATGGGGTGAAAAGCAACCTGTCCAAATTTGCTGATGAAACCAACATTTGGGGTGAGGTGGG
>NW_005842173.1:1221391-1228167 GCF_000455745.1 Alligator sinensis
CCTTCACAAGAGAAGGCTGAGGGGGGACCTGGTGACCGTCTATTAACTCACTAGGGGGGACCAGAAGGGTTTGGGGGAGACCTTGTTTCCCCTAGCGCCCCCCGGGATAACAAGGAATAACGGCCACAAGTTGTTGGAGAGTAGGTTTAGATTAGACATCCGTAAGAACTACTTCACAGTTAAGGCGGCTAGGATCTGGAACCAACTTCCAAGGGAAGTGGTGCTGGCTCCTACTCTGGGGGTCTTTAAGAAGAGGCTTGATGCCTACCTGGCTGGGGTCATTTGAGCCCAGTCTTCCTCCTGCCCAGGCAGGGGGTCGGACTCGAAGATCTACAAGGTCCCTTCCGACCTGACTTCTATGATTCTGTGTTAACTAGCTTTGATTTTATGCCAGTATTCTGGTGACATCACCAGTAGCATGGTTTTTGCCATATTATCTATAACTATAACACTCTCAGAATCCTAATGTGTGAATTTACACATGTAATTACTGCTACCTACTATATATAATTACTGCTATCTGCTGTAGTTACTGCTACCTAAATCCATGGTTGTCTAATATTTCATTCATGATACATCCTTGGGAATTTCAATGCCAGGGGTAGAGCTGAACTCCTCCCACTCTAAAAAGCTCAGATCCCCACTATTTGAACTAAGAGGGGATGCCAGTTAACTTTTAGCAGTTTAGGACATGCGGAGTATATTTACACATGCATGTTAATGCACATTAGCCTATTTTAATGCACATTAAAGCATCACAAAGGGCATTTATACACATACTTTTTGGTCCCGCAATGCACTGGAGATCTACCGCTTCGGAGCAGACTCGAGTTGTCTAAGTGGCAAAATGCACATCAGCATACAGCGGTGCACTTTTGAACTAAAGCACCTTCTATGTGTTTTAATTCAAAAGCATAACACCACCATTCTCACAGCGTTGATGTGCATTTGGCCATTTATACACCTGAAAGTATCGCAGTATAAGCACTTGCATGTGTAAAAATGCCCCCAAACCAGGCTAATGTGATTAAAATAGGCTAAGGTACATTTTTGTAGTATCTCACAGTGGAGGTACTAGATTTAATGCTCATTGCCTATAGCACATGTAGATGTGTCCAGAGTTGGACAGTCCTGATTCTAAGCCCAAGGAGGCATTGGTGAAAAGCACAACGTGAGTCATCAGTTTTTAATCTAAATATGAAAGCTACTTATACAGGGTGACACCACTAACATAATGATGGGAAAAATGTATTTTGCTGCCAGTCAGTCCTAATGAATTAATAATTAAATTATTAACTAAAAATGGATGTTGTTCTGTGCTCCAAAGGCAGAGGTGCTGAAGTTCACCATGTTCGATATGACATTATTGACTTGTTATTTTGTTTTCCTAGGGCTTTGTTGTTGCCCTTTTGTATTGCTTCTTAAATGGAGAGGTAAGTAGCAAGACCTCACATCACAGGAGCCCTTTGAAACACATAAGATTCAGTTGTATTCCAGTTATGCCAAGTCCCATTTCATTGCACTTTGATCTTCTCTTGGAAGCCTGAAAGAACCTCATCCATTTTCCCTCGTGCACTTCTCTACCTCTTTTGAGTCAGCAGCCACTCTCTCTCACCCGCCTAACCCACTTCAGCTGCATATCTTCAAACCTGGAACTGAGGCAATGAGGCCACTCAGTGCCTCTTGAGCTCTTTGTCTCTTAAGAGTTTGAGACTGGTGTTTGGGAGTGTTCCCAAGGTGCATGGGAGAGTAGGGGGGGTGGGGGTGGGCATGGAGTAGTTTTCAGAAGCACGGTGACAATGTGAACATAATGTAACTTCAGATACACTTGATTGAAATGAGTTGCTAAATAAGAAAGAACAAACTCAGTATCATTCCACAATTCCTAAAGTGTAGTCATGGCCACGGTAAGAGCCAGCCTCCCCACCTTTTGCCTGACAGTGCAAAAAGTGGGAGATCTGGTTTCTAGGCCTAATTCAACCAAAGGGAATTTGAACCCCTTCTACCATTTGAAGCTGGGACCCTAAACAAAAGCACTTCAATTGTAGCACCAGAAGTAGAGTATGTAAGAGGGAGGAGGGAGAAAAAGAACAGCAATGGCCCCAAAATGATTGAGTTCAGGATCCTGAGGAAAGGTAGGAAGGAAAGCAGCAGAGTAAGGACCCTGGACTTGAGAAGAGCAGACTTTGACTTGATCTGGGAACTGATAGAGAAGATCTCCTGGGAAGTTAGCCTGTGGGGGAGAGGAGTCCAGGAGAACTGGTTGTATTTTAAAGAAACTTTACTGAGGGTGCAGGAACAAATTATCCCACTGTGCAGGAAGACTAGCAAGTATGGCAGAAGACTAGCTTGGCTTATCAGGGAACTATTCAGTGAGCTAAAACGGAAAAAAGGAAGCGTACAAGAAGTGGAAACTTGGATAAATGACTAGGGAGGAGTATAAAAGTATTGTTCAGGTATGCAGAGATGAAATCAGGAAGGCCAATGTGCAATTGGAAATGCAGCCAGTAAAGGACATGAAGGGTAAGAAGGGTTCTGACAAGTATGTCGGTAGCAAGAGGAGGATCAGAGAAAGTGCGGGTCCCTTCATGAATGGGGGAAGCAACCTAGTGACAGAGGATGCAGAAAAGGCTCAAGTGCTCGATGCCTTTTTTACCTCCATCTTCATAGGCAAGGTCTGCTCCCAGACTGCTGCACTGGTCAGCACAGTCCGTGGGGGTGAGCAGCCAACAGTGGTGAAAGAACAGGTTAGAGATTATTAGAAAAGTTGGCTATGCACAAGTTCATGGGGTGGGATGCAGTGTACCCAAGGGTGCTGAGGGAGTTGGCTGATTTGATTGCAGACCCTCTGGTCATTATCTCTGAAAACTCATGTCAATCAGGAGAGGTCCCAGACAATTGGAAAAGAGCAAATATAATACCCATCTCTAAAAAAGGGATGAAGGAGGATCCAGAAAATTACAGACTGGTCAGCTTCACCTCAGTCCCTGGAAAAGTCAAGGAACAGATCCTCAGGGAATCCATTTCTAAGCACTTGGAAGAGGAGGTGATCAGGAAGTCAGCATACATTCATCAAGGGCAAGTCATGCCTGATCAACCTGATTGCCTTCTATGATGAGGTGACTGGCTCTAAGGCTGCAAGGAGAGCGCTATATGTGATAGACCTTGATTTTAGCAAGGCTTTTCATACAGTCTCCCACAACATTCTGCCAAGCAAGCTATGGAAATGCAGTCTGTAAGGCAGATAGAAACCTGGCTGGATCATTGGTTTCAAAGGATAATAATCAAGGGCTCAATGTCTAATTGGCAACCTATATCAATTGGAGTGATCCAGGGGTTGTTTCTGGGGCCAGTTTTGTTCACTGTCTTCATCAATGACCTGGAAAATGGGATGGAGTGCAGCCTCGGAAAGCTTGCAGATGCAGTGGGGAGTAGTAGATATCTTGGGGGGGGGTGGGTAGGGCTGGGATACAGAGAGACCTAGACATATTGAAGAATTGGACTAAAAGAAATCTCATCAGGTTCAATAAGGACAAGTGCAAAATCGTGCACTTAGGACAGAACAATCCCATGCACTGGGACAGGCTGGGGGCTGGCTGGCTGGGCAGCAGCTCTGCAAAAAAGGACCTGGGGGTGACTGTGGACAATAAGCTGAATATGAGCCAACAATGTGCCCTTGTTGTGAAGAAGGCTAATGGCATACTGGGCTGTATTGGTAGGAGCGTTGCCTAGGAGGTGTTTTGGGCTCTCCACTATAGAAAGGATGTGGACAAATTGGAGAGAGTCCAGGGGAGGGCAGGAGAAATGGCCAGAGGCCTGGTGCACATAACTTAAAGGGAGCAGCTGAGGTAACTGGGCGCATTTAGTCTGGAGAAGGGAAGACTGAGGGGGATTTAATAGCAGCCTTCAACTATCTAAGGTGGTTCTGAAGAAGATGGAGCTGGACTGTTCTCAGTGCTGGCAGATGGCAGGACAAGGAGCAAGAATCTCAAGTTGCAGCAAGGGAAGTTTAGGTTAGGAAAAACTATGACTAGGAGGGTACTAAAACACTGGAACAGGTTACCCAGAGAGGTGGTGGAGTCTCTATCCTTTGAGGTT
Organism: Alligator sinensis; assembly: GCF_000455745.1. Classification (NCBI taxonomy): domain Eukaryota; kingdom Metazoa; phylum Chordata; order Crocodylia; family Alligatoridae; genus Alligator; species Alligator sinensis. The sequence continues at coordinate 1,225,490 of NW_005842173.1, forward strand.
TTTAAGACCCAGCTAGACAAAGCCTAGGCTGAGATGATCTAGCTGGGTACGGTCCTGTTTTTAGCAGGGGGTTGAACTAGATGATCTCTTGAGGTCCCTTCAAACCTTGACGTTCTAGGATTCTATCATTTTATGAAGGTGCTCTCAGCCTTGTCTCATCCAGAAAATGGTGGGTAGAGCACTTTCTTGTGAAGCAGGTGATGCGATTTCAATCCCTTCTCTGATTGAGTGTGGTCCAGAATCAACACTTCTCAATTCCCAAGCAAGTTTTCTAACCACTAGGCCATGGGGCAGAAGATGGATGAGGCCTTTGACTGCCATCAGCCATTTTGCAAAAGGTTGGGCTTTGCTCAGTCAGTTAAATGCCCTTGTTCAGGTAGACATCTCCCTGCTGACTGAGCTGTATCCCAACATGATGGAAGTACATAAGTCTGTCTACTGAACTCCTATGCATCTCCTTAGACAGTGTAGGGTCACACTCATAAGACAAGACATGTACATCTCAGGCAAATGGCAGCAGAGGCATGACATCTTAAGGTGGAGTAAGATCCAGGCCTTAGTAGCCTAAATTTTTGCTATTTAAAAAAAAATCTTTTCTTGTACATCTAAGATATAGTCTAGGAGAAGCCACATCATTTTCATGTTTGAATTCCTGAGCTCTGTTTCCTTTAATTCCATTTCTGTAGGTTCAAGCTGAACTGAAGAAGCGGCTGCGTAAGTGGCAATACCAAGAGTACTTGAACTTCACGTACAGAAAACGGACTGTATCCAGAGAAAACAGTCCTGTTAACTATGTCACACAGTTATCACTACTGGAAAAAATCAGCCCTAAGAAAAAAACATCCAAGTACCAGAATGGCATGTCCTCTGTCTGAGTGTCTTAAAAGAGCCCGAAACATTCCCATATTGTCTCCTGAAAACATGGACTGAGATGACAGTGCAGATTATCTGTTGGATCTTCATGATACTGTCCCATTTATGAGAACTTCTTCTCCCAGACACCATCTGTCCCTTTCCCCTATTACAGAAAAAAAAAAAAGAGGCCAGATCTTTCCTTCTTCGAGCACTCAAAATTCACTTTCTTAGATACCAACTGATGTAAGTCAATGCTAGGACAGTGGGATGGGTCCACTGATTTCAGTTTATGCCATAAGGAAAGCTGCCACAGTGTACATACATCCTATCTACACTTGTTACAAGGGTCTACGGCTTCCCACAGGTTTGGAAATGTGGCAGCTGGGCAGCCGTGCCACTATTCCCCTGCCACCCACAGTCCAGACTTCTGGGGAGCCCTGCGGGCTGGATCTGGCCCACAGGTTGGGGTTGAGCACCTTTGATCTAGAGGGTTGGGGAAGGGCCTGGGAGCCAACAAATGCTAAACTTGTTAGCCATTTGGTGAAACCTCAGATATCTTCATTAATCTGTGTGCTTTAATATTCCCATCTGCAAAAATGGGGTCATATTTTGGATGAAATCTTATGATCCTATTCAAGGCAAGAATTGCAAAGATGAGAGTAAAGGGGGTGGACTCTTCATGAGAGCCCTCCTGTGAACTTCCCGTCTGATTGTTCATAGTGAGAGTTTATCCCTACAAAGGAGGAGCTGAAAAGCCTGGTTGCAGAACTAGAAGATCTTCGGGAGCTATGACTACTTGAGAAAAGGACCTCTGTCTCCTTGATTTGGAGGAACAAGGACTTATTGGTTAGGGCAGTAGCTTAAATCTCAGAAAAAGCTGGGTTCAAATCCTGCTCCATCATGGAATTCCTAGGTCATCTTCGCCAAATCTGTTTGGTTCAGATTTTCAAAGGTATGTAGATGCCTAAATCCCCCCACCCCTATCCATTTCAATGGTGAGCTCAGGTCTTGGACTAGATCTCTAGAATGATGTAGATGCCTAGTGAAATCCATCCCCTACAGTTAGGGGGCTAGGTCTTCTAGACGTGGGTAGTGCTAGATGCTTAAGAACGGTGTCTGCAAAAGGCAGAACATCGGGCAGAGAGCGGCTTAAGTTAGGCAGTAAGAAATGATGAAGATGGGGGTCAGTCAAGCCTGAGCTGCTTCTGGGCATGTGCAGTAATGGAGTGTTAAGTACCTAGGAAATGTTGGACATGTCTAAAATTCCCAACACTGCCTCCAAAATTGCAAGATATCATGACTAGAAACAAGCCGTGCCCACTTGCTCTGACTCTCCATGCACTAGATGCCAACAAGAGTGAAGCCTAAAATTGGGAGTGGGATCTCCAAAGCCACTGCAGTTGAAACTTTTCTCAAGAGACCTTCTTGCGGGATCCAACAAGATGCCTAAAGACATTCATCTAGTCACCTCAATACCGCTGTTCAGACTGCCCCAACTCGGTGCGCCTAACAACCCTCCAGACACCCTCGCTCTGTCTCCTTTGCCCCACCTGCTGTGCCCTGATCCTATGCTAGGATCTTTCACCCCACTTCAGCTGCCTTGCTGTGAATACTGAGTGCTTTCCTTCACCGTTTTAGGGCAGGGCATATTGACCCTGAGACAAATGATTTTAAATATGCAAACTAGGCTTTTAAACAATGAGCACTGAAGATCCCACTTGGAACAGCCCAGCACTTGACAGCTATTAAACAAGGGGACGGGGGAAAGTATGGCTTCCTGTCAGCGTTTTGTGAAAAACAAAAGGTTTTCACCCATCCTACAA
>NW_005842173.1:1228198-1266093 GCF_000455745.1 Alligator sinensis
GTGTAGGTATGTGGGGAGCTACTGCCACCTCGTGGCATTTGTCAGCATCGTGCTAATATCTGCAGCCTGCTGGATAATAGTGCACAAAGCTATTACAAAATATCCACCAGGTAGGTACCTAGGTACGGAAAATACTCAAGTGGACTTCCTTTGCAGGCAGTATTTCCCCAAGGGGAAAGCTCCCTCTGGTAGGCTCAAGTGGGGTTTACATAAGGCCCTATAATGTGGTTCTCAACTGATTTGGGGTGGGCAGATGGGTGCAATTACACAAGTTAGAAGGGAAGGCAGCTCATGGTGTTTGCAAACTGAAGAAAACCTCCAACACAAGTTTACCCTTCCAAGTCAAGCGCTCTTTCAGCCTTCTCTGGCTACGAAGAGACAGAAACTTGAGAAGGAGCTACCTCTTGGAGTGGGCATCATGTGTTAAGATGTACACAGGTTTGCAGGCTACTGTCACGATAACCACTTTGCAACAGTGCTGACACATGGCATGCTCCTGTGGTGATGCAGTGGTTTCACGATAAGAGCTTACAGCAGGGTTTTATAATAATGCTACAATGTTTGTCTGTTTATGGTTCCTCTCATTCTCACCCAGGCATTGACTTATCATTTTTAGTGTTCGTGCGGTTTGAAGGGAAGCCCGCTATCCCCAAATTAGAACAAAGGGAACTTGCTTTGTTGGATGGGGAATAAAGAGAGAGCACACCTGTCTCTTCTCATGAGCATCGCTTTATTGGAAAGCTAAACATATGTTTAACTGGCATTCAGATCAGGCAAAAACAGGCGGAAAGCCAAAAATGGAAATGCAAAAAGGGTGTAAGATGGACCCCCAGCAATGCTGGGCTCTTCTTCAGGTCTTCTACCCGCTCAGGTCCATGATTTGCCACTTCCCCCGCATTCACAATCATCCATATACAATTAACAAATCCATCCATCTTCAACCTGATTGGGTTTCTGTTAATGGAAAGAGTTGATCATGAAGACTCCCCCTTCTCAGCTAAGTGAAGAATTTATAACAAATACTTAACTAATTAGGATGGCCTCAGCTGTTAGCAGTCAGGTGTCAGCTCATAACAATGAGCGCTGCTCCTTATGGTAATGGGTTTTAATTGCTTTGTTTGTGTGATTATAGTCCAAGACCTAAGTCAGTGCTTTCTTGCTTACCCCAGTAAAAATGTGGAAACTGGCTTCGTGAGCCTGTCTCTTCACAAAGTTACCCAAAAGTTGTTCCAGCCTTTATGTACTGGAGGATGCCTACAAGATGGAGGCACTTATGCCAAGGCTTCTAATGTATTCCTTAAATATTTTTTAATTCTTTTATTGAAATTCTTGGGATGTGAGTGTTGCAAAAATGCCGACTTTGGAGTAAGGGCTGCACAGATGAGAGGGTCCAAAACATTGATGTTGGCCATCTTCTGGCCCTTTCCACTCAATGGATGTTACCCCAGTGCTGCAGAAGAGCAACGCTCTCTGATCCAACTGCATCTTAACACTGCAAAGTGTATGTATGTGTTACAGAAGTGGCACATGTTCATGATGTGTTGATATGCTGCACACGCTGGGCATCCTTGTATCCTTGATGTAGTGTGCCAGGCAGTGCTGGGCTAGATCACGACACGCTGCTTCTGGCCTGCTACCTCCCACAGCAAAAGAGGCCCCCTCAAGTTTATGCTCATGTTAGTCTTGCCTCTCATCAGAGCTCATTCATTTACCAGCTGAACCCCCTAAGACAGGAACATAGAAATGGAAAGGGGCTTCCTGGGCCACTGAGGCAGGTTCCCTACATTCACCGGCAGCCCTTGACCTGTGAATGCTCCGCAGTCACCACTTCAAACCCTCACCCAACAAACACAAAGCCAGAAGCACCAAGAATGCCCTATGACCCTGGTGCCCGACCTTCGTGGCCTGCAGGCCAGATGAGCAGTGCCAAGTCCTGCTACAGGCTGGATCCAGTTCATGGGTCTGATTAGGCACGTGGCCCAATCCAAGTGCATGGGAATGGCCTAGCCAGGCTCCCATGTAGTTATATGGGAACAAGACCATTTCCTTTATGCAAGGCTGGTCTAGCCACAAGTGGTTTGGAAATTTGGTGGCAAGGGAGCGGTAGCAGCATTAATTACCACTGCTCCCCCACCACCAAATTTTCAGACCCGCGGGGAGACCTACAGGCTGGATTACATGGCTCTGCAGGCCAGGGGTTGAGCACACCTGCCCTATAACATGGCAAAGGTAAAGCAGGGGAGGTGAGGGCATGGCCAATCCCCTGCCACTGCAATGACAGGGAAGTAATTGATACATTTATGCTTAAAGGGTCTTAGAAACCCCCACACAGCCCTTGGCAATCTGAGTTGGGAGGGGCAGAAAAAAAAAATCCTTCCCTTCTCCAAGTTTGGCGCTAAGCATGACCCAGAACAGAAGAGCAAGACCCTCTAGCCAAGAGCCGTAGAGAGGTTTGTATTGATTCCAGTCCAGGAGGCGGCATGTGTTGAGCAGTGTGATGCTTCAGAGTGGCACTGCTTGGCAATGTGATATAAGGGCATGGGTATTACCGTGTGTACCTTGAATAGGAACCATGGGTAAGATGTTGGGTTGTTCTAAGGAAAGGCTCCTATGGAGTTGGATTACCTGGCCTATGGTGTCAGGCATCCTTGGGCAGTAGCACTGGGGAGCCCCATATTTCATCCTTCTCTGCAGCAAGGCTGTGGGCAGAAGATGTGGCTGGGGACATCCCTGTGTCCTGGTGGTGATTGATTGCTGTAAGTAGGCTTTTGGGACCACAGATGTTCAATGCAAACTGGAGATCTGGTTTAGAGTGGCCTCCGGACTGGGCATGGGTTGGTCCAAGGGTAGCATAAAACTATCCACAGACCTTTGGCTGGAGCTGGTTGGAAATCTCCAGAGGACATACATGTTTGGATGGGCCATGCTAGTCACGGTGCATAAAATAGTTCATTCAAAATACAGTACCTTGGGTTTAAGGCACTATCCGCAAATCCAAGACCAGATTTGACAGAAGGCTGCCTGGATTCTTGACTGAATGCATCAAGGTTAGACGATCAGGAAAATAGACTTCCCTGGACTGTGCACACACTGTGTCAGCACTGTCTCTTTGGAATTAGCTACATAGAATCGTTAGAGGGGAAGGGGTGGGGGAAGGTTTCCCCATCTCGTGCCAACACTTAGTTTGCAAGGAGCACACCTATTAAGAGCCAGATTTGGCTCAATGGACTTCCAGTTCAAACTTACTCTCTGAGCATCACACTAGCTTCCTAACACAAAAATATATATCCTGCTTAAGTGATGCATGAGGCTAGTTATGTACAAGAGATACTTATCTTAATCATTGTGGAGTGCGGGTCACTGTGCTTCTAGGCCAGTTACAGAAGTGCATTTGAGGGATAAGACTGAGCATATGAGGCCAGAAGGAAACGTTTCATAAAGCTTTGGTGTACTCTGGAAGCCTCTGCTGCCAAGAAGTGACTGAGGCTCCACTTAGGCTGCTTAAATACGGATTAGCAAAACCCTTGCAACTATTGTGCAAGGAATAGCTTTTATTTGACAAAGCAATAAGGAGGCCATATTAGAGTGTAGATGAGACTAAAGAAAGTGCAATATGTAATGCATTCATTTGCTAGGCAGACAGGAAAGCCCACCTGAGCCTAGCAGCCCATTGGGCTTGGCACAGCAGTTTCTTAGGCAATGTCACACAAGGAAGTGAGTGATGTGAACAACATTGCACAGGTGTTATAATGCAAGTAGCATGCTAATATAGAAGACCGTGCACCTAATCTTTCCTGAACTGAGTTTGCCAGATTGCACCCGAAGGCTTTCATAGCAAGAACACCTCGGGAGATCCCACTGTAACTTTCAGCCAGGAAAGGTAACCCCATTAGCCCAGAAGAGACGTATAAAAATGAGAATACATTTATTGTGTCATTTCCAGCAGTATACATGTTAAAATCCAGTACTGTTTCTTAGAACACAAAATCAAGATTAGTCTAGTAAGCAGCAGTTAACAGCTATGTGTTTTCACTTCATAACAAAATTCAATGACCCAGATCCCATTACCAATTGTGACAAAAAAAGTGTCAATATTAGACCCAAAGGGCTGATAAATTCATATGGTGACCCCGTCAAAAGCCAAAATATAGCTTTACACACATCATCATGGCACAGCTCTTTGCAGAGTTGCAGCATGTTGTATTGCCACTGTAATGACAAGAAGTCAGGAGAGCAAATGAAGACACAGGCTTGTTTTTACAGATTATACAGGTACAGAATGACATTGGGAAACTCCTGTCATGTGGTCAGGTTCATTGAAACAGGCGTCCACAGAGGCCCAGGTTACTTAAATTACTGACAGACACAGTAAAGTTCATATCACACATTAATTCTTCACAAGGATGACCCCCTGCCCCCCCCAACACACACAATGGCAAAAAGAGAATATCCAAATGAAAAAATGCGCAAGTTCAACCTATGGCACACTGGTCAGGTTCTGCTACAGGATTGCCATACAGAAGGTGCAATATGCATTTAACCGAATTTAGCTCTAGAACAAAGACACGTGGAGCTGCATATGAGCACATCATTAGGTGTCACTGCATGCACCACTCAGTATACCTCTCGCTGTTATAGTAGGCACAATCCACAGCCGATTGTGTGTGCCTGAAGTGTGTAAAACTAGAGGGTACAATCCTGCCTGTATTCACTAAAGGTTTGGTTCTGGGCCCAGGAACATATAACTGAGAACTCTTGATTCAAGACAGGCTGTGCCAAACACAACTCTTGGCATAGCTGACACACACAGCTCACTGGCCAGACACCATCTCCAGCTCCACTTGACAGCATAACTCGGTGAGTACCATTTGTCAGTAGCTTCAGTAATGTAACATGGGTTGGGTGAGTGAGGCATGTGCCCCAGTCACTGTGTAAAGGACGGGTGCCGGGACTGGGGGCTGAGGGGGAGTTACCTACCTCTATGACACTCCTTGCTGGCAAAGGCAGTGTGGGCACGTCTCCACATGCCAATTTAAGATGCTTTAGCCTAATTTAAGGTGCATTAAGTGTGCACATCTACACGTGTGCACCCTTAATGTGGTTTAAAAATGGAGCTTTTAGGCTATTCGCACTTAAATTTGCTACCTGAAAAAGCAAGTATCAAAAATAAGGCGTGAATCGCTAAAGCGCCTTAATGCACATGTAGATGCGTTAAGCCACATTAACACTGTGTGTGTTGATTGACTTGGGACTGACTTGAGTCCCAAATCAGTCCGCACACCACGTTAATGCAGCTTAGCATGTGCATGTGTAGTCATGGGCCTAAATCACTTTAAAGCGCATTAAGCAAATGCTCGTTAAATTTAGGCACACGCAAAAGCACGTGTAGACATGCCGTGTGTGTCACAGAACACATGGCATTTTTGAGAATAGTAGCTTTGCAGAGCAGCAGTGAAATTTGCTGCTGCCAGGGTATAGTGGGGTGGTTGGGAGGAGGCGGGGCATGGAGAACTGACCACTATGTTTTTGTACTCAATTCAGCACTTTTTTTGACCTCTGGACATGGGCAACAGCAGCAAAAAAGTGGTTTGAAATTTCCGCCCAGCAGCAAATTCCACCGCCAGTCTGGAGGAGTGCGTATCCCAGAGTGCCTTGTACTCTGCGGTGCCCTGCGTGCTGCTCTTCCTGAGCCTGGGAGCAAGAAGATAGGCACAGAGAAGTGGTGAAGGGTGAGAGAGAGCTGCCAGGGCACATTTTTTTCCATGCTATAGCTCCACCACTCATAGGCCCCTTTAAAAGTATACTTCAGTGGCAGAGCAGAGAAGGAGAGGCTGAGCAAAGGCCCAGCTTGCTGACTATCCCATGGCAGGATAGTTTTGAGGGGCTCATGGGATCCACTGGGTTTGATATACCTTTCTCATCACTTTACAGCATGAGTCATACTATTTACTGCTGCACTCAGCTTGCATTTAAAGGGACTACAAAAATCTAGTGGTAGGCCTAGGTTAGATGCTCCTCAGGAAAGCAACTGCTGGGCTTCTGCTGAATGACCATTCAGATACGGTCCTGTGCTCACCCTAGAACACTTATATATGGCCAGACAGGGCTTCTCCCCATGTTGGACAGGGATAGCGGCATAGCTCAGTGGTCAAGGGTTAGCTAGATGTTCAGAAATTGCTCTGAATCGCCCCACTTTTACTGTTTGCAGTCACCAATCTGTGCATCTCCTAGTGAAGGTGAGGATCCTTTTTTCAATGCTCAAGGGCATGGCAAGAATTTTTATGAGGGCAATTTTTCCAGTGGTATCTTGACATCCTTCAGTGCTGGTTAGGACCCAAAAGTGCAATACCTGAGATGCATGATAAAAGGATGATGATGAAAAATAAAAACAGTGACTAGGAGTTTTGAAATCCAATTTTTTTAATGACTTCGGTTTGGGTTTGTTTCTCAAAATGAGCAAAATTTCATGGAAGATCTTATGGTTTTCATAACCAGTTTAGATGGTTGGGTAAGACCACTGGAGATGTAAAGCCACCATTTCTTCTGAGACATTCACGGAGAAAGATTTTCTTTTGTTCCTCGTGGCACTGCTTTAGACAAAATGCCCTGGGAATAGTTTCATTTCAAGTGCTTTCTGAAGATTGCAAACATCTCTCTGTGTGCAGGTGGCTCAGAAAAAAAAAAGTAGGAAAAGACAGCAAGCACAGTGTGAGAGCTGACTTGAAGTGCTGAACTTAGCAAAGGCCAAACACTGTAGCTTCAGACTGAGTCACTCAACAAAGTTAGGCAACATATATATTCTTCTTGCTAATGAAAGCACACCCTACCTATCACGGAGAGGATCACAGGATGAATAACCTAATGGTGGACTAGCACTCAAGAAATCAACTCCCAGACTCAGAAGACATCCTGTGGGACCTTGGAAAGCCTATGGATCTTTCCATGCTTTAGCCACTCATCCGTAAAGTGGGAATGATAACAATATTTTTATTATCTTGTTAGATTGTGCTCACTTTGATTCAGGCATGATCTCTTAAGGCATCAGCTGTGGAACAAGTTAGTGAAGCCAAGGAGAGTGGGGCTTTACTACATGTCATTTGTGGTGTGCAAATTGGCCATGTGTCTACTCTTACTCCATAGTACCATACCCACTGTAACTGCTCTTACTCCATAGTACCATACCCACTGTAACTGCTCTTACTCCATTGTATCGTACCCACTATAACTGCTCTTACTCCATAGTACCATACCCACTGTAACTACTCTTACTCCACAGTGCCATACCCATTGTAACTTAGTCCTTTTTAAGCTGCACTTACCGCAAGGTAAAAGCATGCATTCAGGTCATTAGCACAGAGCAGCTGATGCTTCGAAAAGCCCCATTGTCTTTGGCTTCATGGTAATTTGTTCATGTACCCAAGCCCTTACTATTTTTGACATGGCCTCACCTAGACTTTTTTGCTGGAGGATCTGGTCACTGCCATGATAGAAATAATAATAAAGACGTTAATGCTGGCACAAGACTGAAGGGAACATTTCTTAAAGGGCATTGCGCATATACAGTAAATGAAGTGCATCACCTTGGCTTGTTGGGATCTCTTGGGATCTAGAAAGCTGTGGGTTACTTCAAACACCTACCCATGACCCACTGCTTTTCTCAAAATCCCTGAACAGAACAAAACTTCACGTGCCTAGAACTAGGAAATAGATGGGGGACAGTGGTGGGATTGGGGACTATAACAGTAGAACAGGGTGAGGGATAGTTTTTAGGTCTGGTCTTTAAATGTGTGAACTGGCAAAGGCTGGACACAACTTGTGTCAGAGACCAAGAGAAAGAAAACAGCTATTTTGTCATTTTTCTCCTTGTTTGATTAAAAAACAATATCAAGATTTTTTTCCCCTCACCGTTCAATGAAAATATAAAGTTTTGGCAAACATTTGTCCAGCTCTAATGAACAGCAATAGCCTTCCTAGGAGAAATCAGACCAAGTGCAAACAGGTTTTCTAGACTTCAGTGTTGAAACATCATTGAATGGGAAATTTAACACCACAAAACACAGTGGAAGTAGGAGACAGTTATCAAGAGAAGATATGAGGAGCTGGTGACGTGCAAACAGCAGTAGCAGAAGGCCAGCTCAAAGTTGAGTCCTGAGGTGTCTAGCAATTTATGGAATGGCAGTATCTAGTCAGACAGGTAAAAACAGCCCTAAAAAATACCATGAAGGACTTACTCACTTTTCAGTTACCTAAAAAACATGTAAGATGTATGTTCACTTGTAGTCAAGATTTTTAAGACTGCAGAAGAAGCACCTTCTCTCTTTATTAAGGAAGTAGGTGAAGCATAGGATCAACTCCACCCCCCTCCCAACACTGAATAAAGGAGTGAAATAGTATATAAATAAAAATCACTTAAACCTAACAGACAGCCCTAAGAAAGAAGCCACTGTGGCATTTTGATTCTGTTCTAATCAGCCCCCTAGACATTAAATCATGGGCTGGTTAGGCTGCAACTTCCTTTAGCAGGATGCAGCCTGGGGTGTGGCTTTGAACTATCTTCACTTGTGTTGCCACTATAAAAAAAAAGAGAAGTGAGGGGCATGGCATTAATGGGGAGACGTACTTGAGGCAGCAAAGCTCAAGAGAGAGCTCAAGTATCAAGCAGTTTTTGTGTTTTATATTTTACTCGATGCAAACAAGAGCAAAACAAAACCTACATTGCGATGATGCAAATTAAACAGAGGGGCTGTCATTTTAGATGATGGTCTGGTTCCCTTCATTTCCTTTGTTCTTTGCTGGGATCCCCAACCCCTCTGCACTTTCTTTCTGGTAGAGAGATGGCAGCTAACATTGGGTTATAGAGTCATATGAGTCAGGTGCCAGGTTTTAAAGTTCACTTTGCCCCTCTCTATTCTGCACTGATGAGGCTACATCTGGAGGCCTGTGTCCAATTATGGGCCCCCCACTATAGAAAGGATGTGGACAAGTTGGAGAGAGTCCAGTGCAGGGTAACAAAAATGGTTTGGGGGCTGGGGGACATGATTTGTGAGGAGAGGCTGAGAGAATTGGGCTTATTTAGTCTGGAGAAGAGAAAATGGAAGGGGGATTGAATAGCAGTCTTTGACTACCCGAAGTCGGGTTCGAAAGAGGATGGAGCTGGACTGTTTCAGTGTGGCAGATGACAGAAGAAGGAGCAATGGTTTCAAGTTGCAGCAAGGGAAGTTTAGGTTAGATATTAGGAAAAATATTCTCACTAGGAGGGTAGTAAAGCACTGGAACAGGTTAACCAGAGAGGCGGTGGAGTCTCCATCCTTGGAGGTTTTTAAGACCTTGGCTCGGATGAGCTAATTGGGGCTGGTCCTGCTGGGAGCAGGGGGTTGGACTAGATGTGACTTCCTGAGGTCCCTTCAACCCTCATTTTCTATGGCTCTATTGGCTGGATTCAGACGCCCCCAGGCTTGACATCTCGCAAGCTATCCTAGGGATATTTCTACCAGCTTGACTGATGGACATTTTATGAAAGGGAAACTACCTACCTTGGTTGGAAATCATAAAGAACAATTTAGTCTTATAAGATTTTGACTGTGACCACCCTAGGAAACTCAAATGAGCCTCCTGGGGTTTCACATTCACCCTGAAACCAAAGCCAGGGTAGCTCAAGAATTGGTTCAAATCTGAACCCTTTCAAAAGCTGGGCAGCTGAGTTTGTGATCCAACTTTTTGCCCTTGTCTGACCGCTTCCGTTTGTTTAATTCACTGCTACGGGTTAATGTTCTTGTTTTCTCAATAGTTTTCCATCAGTGTCTGTTATTTACAATCTTACAATATCCTAATTCCTGGCATTAACAATGGAAGTGAAACAAACACTACTTAAGAACTGTACTGCCTTTCCAATCATTTGATTCCTCTTTGCTTTGCTTGGGTGGCTCAATCAAAACACACATGTAGGGTGGAATTCATTTCACGTTAGGCCCCTAAATGGGAATTATGTAGATGTGTAAGTACTGTTTATAGCACTTGCACAGATTCATCTCTGGACACTCAAATGTCTGCACACTTAATAGGCATACTCAGTAGGAGGTTGCTCTGATGGGACAGGTACATCGTGGTATATGCAGGCCCAGGTATGCATATAGGGCTGGGTGAGTTCTGAAATGGTAGCCAGGCAAAACCCCATGACTACTGGATGTTTGAAAGACAAGGAGGAGATATGGGGTGGAGTGGGGAGCTCTCTCTCCTGTATTTTTGCCTGATTAGGGCATTAGCCCAGAGACCAGGCAACCCAGATTCTAACACAGCCAGTGTTTGAATGTCCATCGCAGCAAATGGCTCCAACACCACGTATGGTGTTCAGGCACCATCCAACACCATCCTCAACCTTCCTTTTGAAGCTGAGCCACTGCACCTTGCATTGAATAAAATGGATGGAGAGCAGTGGGGAAGTTACTGCCTCTTTTGGAGTTACTGCCTCATCAGGCTGGACCCCATGGGCCTTTTCCACCCAGGACAGTATCCAACGCACTGAGCCACATGCCATTTGGTTTCTTCTCCACATGGTAACACATATCTGCCTCTCTTGGTTGACCAGGGGAACAGCTTCACGAGCAAGGATGGAGAGGATACCAGATAAGGCCTATTTTATGGCCTATAGGTAAGTTCAAACTCCCTCTGAGTGAAGGGATTAAGCACCTTGTTCTCTACCTGTTCTAATCACTAGGATCTAGGGTTAAAACATGTGGGGGATCCCTCATCCGTTTGTCTCCAGCAGTTGCTATACAGGGCTAGTCTATTCCACAAGAGGGTGAAATAGAATCTGAAAGTGTGGTTATACCTCCCATTTGGGCATGTAGACTGGTTCTGTCCGTAGTCTGCCCGCCTTCCAGGGAGGGAGAAGTGCTATTTTAGTTAAAGAACAATGCTATATTTAAATTGACCAAGCTGCTACATACTGGTGGAGCATGGTGAAGAAGCATTACTTTCTATAGCCAGGTATCCCCAAAAGAAGTACTTTGACTAGCATCACATCCAGCCTCTTTTGGCTCTCTGGCCTGATTGATCAGGTACCTAATTCATAGTAGGAACAATGGACAACACTCTTTACACAAACCCAGAGTGAAGCTTTGAAAAAAAGGCATTTGCATCCAGATCAGGATAGCTGAGCCCCTCTGCTACTACACTCCAAGTTCAGTAGGACTAGTCTGGGCAACCCCCAACTATTATTAAGTTGACGGTTGATCTGGTTTTTGTAAGGGATTATATAGTGCAGTTGCCAGCAACAGCAGAGACCTGGATTTGATGACTTGGAAGAGCCCTATAAGTCTAATGTTCCAGCCAATGGATGCACACCGTGTTAATGTGCATTAGTGTGGCACACGTGCACTGATGTGACTTAGCTATGGCAGCTTAAATTTAGTGTGACTTAATGTGCATTAGTGCATCTACATGTGCACACATGCCCAAATCGCTTTAAACAAAGGTGCATTAAGTTTAGGCATGTGTAACTACACGTGTAGACACACCCACTGCCTTTTAATAGCTGAGGATGTGGCCTGTACAGCTTGCATTTCTGCCAAAAATATGTACGGTCTTTATTGCTTTGTTTTGTTTGGGGTCACGGGTTAATTTTTTCAATCTCTATGAGGCAACTTCCCATTGAAGCTGTTAATGCACACACAAAGGTATAATTTCATCCATTGTTGGTATATTTCTATTGTAGAATAACATAGAAAGCAGGTAATTTCCTTGCAACTCTTTCATTTGACAGGCTGCATGTTTAAAATGTGGATTTTAAAATAATCCATAGTCCTGATTGTGCCACTTTTCATATAAGGAGTCCCCCAATGACATCAAGAAAGTAGGCCAAGCCAGTGTGGTATGAAACGCCACTTGCATGTAGAGTAAGCCCCATCAAATATATTAATAATGCTCCTTCAGTAGCTAAAACTCAAAATATAAATTAGTAGACAACAATTGCAGGGGACATGGGTATACAGCAACAATATGACATATCTGGGGTTCATTCATCTTATCCTTTATCAATGTCACATAAACCATCAACTGCTCACAGCAACCCTGTGCTGTCTACATTGAACAAACTGGACAATCTCTTCATGTAAGAATGAATGAACATCAAGCCCAGAAAGACACACAAGCCTAGGGCAGATCCTGTAACCTCCCTGGACATTCAATTGCAGATGTCAGAGTACCTGTCCTTGCACAAAAATGCTCGAACATCCAGCCTGAACTTAAAAAAATAAAAATAAAAAATCCACCTACTGGATTGTGTTGTGTGATCTAAATAGAGGCTCTGGATTCTTATTCCATTACTTGGATTAGCTTTTAAAAGCCATGCCCCTTTGGGTTTACTGATGTTTTTCTCTTCAATCCACCTTTGCCTCTCTAAGCAGTGCTCTTCTTCTTTCCTCCACCCTTCCCTATCCTTTATATTTAAAGCAGTCTAATTGAATGCCTGCTCCCTAAAAGGCCTTTCCTAGCATCTGAAGAAGTGAGCTGTTGCTTTTGAAAGCTTATGAATCTCTGAGTTAGTCTATAAGGTGCAACTCTGCCATGCCTAGTGTGAGTAAAGCTACTCCAACCTACATCCCTGGAGCACAGATACTATTCCAGAGCCACAAACAGCCCAGCTATACTCCACTTTCCAGAAAAAGCAGTCTTCAGGCACAAGGATTTCAGTAAGGTCCAGACAGTGTAATCTGTACGAGTTCAGTCCATTTCCTGTATATTGACATTTACTCCTTTGTAGCAGATAGACATAGATCACATAGCTACTCATTTGAAGATCTACACAGATAGCTGCAGCTAAAAACACAACTCAACTGTTGTGCTTTATGCTCACCTCCACCCTGGACTGTCAATAGCTTGCCAGTCCTAGGAGATACTTGAGGAAGCAGAAAACTTGTATGATTGCAAGACAAAGGACAATGTGTCCAGCCCTGTCACCATAATGGTCAGCAATAGTGGCACTCTAAGAATATCTTCCAAAATGCAGAGCAAGAATTTCAGTTTTAATTGGTTGCATCCAAGAGGACTTGATGTCCTTCTGCCAGGGGACCATGGCTTGGACCTCCCAGGTGAAACCCTAGCCTGCTCATTATACCCCCTCCGCAGAAAAACCCTCATAGAAGAAAAATGAAACACAGTCAAACCTGGATTTTTTGCGGGGTCAGGCTCTCTGGGTGGGGGGCAGCTACAAATGATCTAGAGCATTAGGGCTCCGGGAGCTGCTGAGACTCTCTCCCGTGAGTGCCTTTCAGAACTGAAACCCTTTGAAAAGAACAGCCCGTAAGCAGTTAGTAACGGCACTGCATGCTTTATGCTGTAACATGCTGGGATACTTTCTTCATCAGAAAGTTTTCAGCTCTCACAGCTTTCATACAGAAGGCAGGGTAGGTTTGCACCTTCTAGACTAACTGCATCACAGATGCATAAGCTTTTCTGAGCCACCTGACGAAAGAAGCCAAGCTTTCTCCAAGATTTTATACAGTAACCACTTCTAAACTATTCTCCTGCTAGGAGAAGAGAGACCAGTAGCAAGGCTACTTCTGCTAAACCACTGCAGACTTCCAAAAGAAAAGTCCTTCCTGAATATTGCTGAAATTATGCCGAAATCTTAAATCCAAATTTTCAACGGTGAGTAGTGAAGTTAGGCAAAACACCCTGCCATTTCTTTCTTAGTGCCTCTGAAATTTGGGTCACTTTTACTTGTGTCTAAGTGGTGGTAGTGTATTTTGGGGTGGGTGAGCAGGACATGAGTTCCAGGTGCTGATTTAGCAGGGGTAGGTCCAGACCACCAGTCCCCGAGGAGACTGTAGCACTGGGCAGGTGCAGCGGTGAGCCTGTTTCCCCAGCTGGAAGCTGGCCATGGCAGGTAAGATCCCCCCTTCAGCTCACAAGTAGCTGGCATAACATCTCCAGTCCCCACCACCACTCTGCTCTGCCAAGGACAACAAAGGACCTTGCTATGTCATGAAGCCAAGGCTTGATTTTTTTAGCATCAAGAAGCACCCACAACACCGGCTGAGATTAAAAGCAGGTGTAGGTGTCCAGCACGACTGAATTTCACCCCTCTACTTTTTAAAAGGGGACTTTCCACTTCAGGATTTTAAGACGCCTCTTGGACCAGCTCTACCCTTTCCACACACAGTCACCAATCCCCATTGCAGGGCATGCTCACAAAGGTCGCAGGACATAAGATCTGTTATATTTACAACATCAAGGGAGGAAGGCAGGCAACTGGATGGGAAACATTTGATAGGTACAGTGTAAAAATGGCTCAGGGAGCAGCACACACTTTTTTTTTTTTTTAATTACCTTTTAATAACATATAATTTCTAACGCCAAAATATACTTCACAGTGAGAAAAAAAAAAATACAACCCCCCTCCTCCCCCCAAGCACTGTTACGCTCAAATAGATATTTACACACACTTTGAAGCACGTCTGTCTTTTGGTTCCTTCCATCCTGAAGTTTAGAAACGATGGTCACTAGAAGTGGTGACTATACAAATCCAGCATCTTCAGCGTACATTCAACATAAAGATATCCAAGAGCATACTCTACACAATGGCATTAGAGTTCTTGTTTAAGTAACTATATACACTTGAAGTATGATCTTTCGAGTAACACTGAGTGTTAGAGTGGCCAGGTGAATGCCAGACTATATGAGTGTGTCAGCACTTCCAGTAGAAAACCCTAAGAGAAGGGGTTCGGGTGTAGTTTATAGAATATACTACATATTAAATATAGAGCTATATAATTTATTCTAATAAATTCAGTGCTGGTGAAACGTATTGGATTGACAATCTTGAAGACTAAAGTCCTCTCTCTGGCCACTGAACAAATACAGCATATACAGAAACAGCACAAGCTTCCAATGCAATGTCCCATCGACTGGCCTTGCTCCTGAGCCTGGGCTCCAGGAATCCCAAGGCGAGTTCAGTCTCATTTGGCTTCTCTTGGTGAGACTGCCAAAAAAAAACAAAAAAAAAATTTAAAAAAGCAATAAAGTCAGATCCTCCCCTGTTTAAATTGGCATGGTATCATGGACACCGGTGATGTTATGCCCAATTGACATCAGCTGAGGATCTGGCTTCTCATACGTGCCACTGTTGAGGGGGGATTCTGTGATATGGACACTTGTCCACAAGGCACTGGACTGAGACCCACCAGCTCAAATCGAAGAGGATTTTAGGATGGCCAAGAAGAGAATTTTTGCTTTGGACTGAAACTTGGCACAAAACATTTTCCACCCAGTGGCAATGGATAAACGGTTGTTTCAGAAATTTATAACTGATCGAAAATTGCAAACGGGCCAGTGGCCATGCATGGAAAATATGCCTTTTTTTCATCATCTATGTATTTCTTAAATCAGACACATACACTATGGTCAGTATTAACCTTGTGAAAGCCCATACTACAGAAAATACAAAACTAAATCTCATCTCTTCCTTTAATATTAGATCATTTTCTTTAAAAAAAAAAAAAATTATAAGTATACATTTACCCAAGAGATCTGAATTTACCCTTCCCCTCTTCAGTGCCCGCCTCTCGTCATGACTATGTGAGTTATTGGGAAATCACTAAAATAGCCAGTTGTGGCATCTAATGACAGAGGAAATTCCAATCTATCACATAAAAATACTTGTGTCATTTTTGCACAGTGCAACAGAGAAGGCCAAATTCTGCTCTCAGGGAGGGTCTGCTTAATACCGAGGGCTGCCAATACAATCATGAATTGTGCAAGGCCAACTTACGACCTCAAAATCAGCTTAAATAGACCCTTCGCTGGTTCTCTGTAGAAGGGTGATTTCAACCCTTACAGAGACGATAATGTGTTATAAGGGATGATCCTTCAGCTATTCGCTTACTGTGAACTCCTGTTTACTCAATGGATTTTGGTATGGATGCCCTAATGCAACTGATATCACTGCAGGTGCTCACCACTGTAACTGAGAGCAGGCTACGCCCCCAAAAGCACAATATGATTGTTATGTGTCATTATTAAAACTCTCATCAGTTCACATGATATGTTTTCCTTTTAAAAACAAGGAAACTATTATTAAAAGAAATCTAGACTTAAAACGACGTTAAAAGTTTTTAACCTAAGCTAACAAAAAAACCCAGGAAAGCTAAAATTTTAGCTGACTCTGAATTTTTGTGTGCATAACTTCCTTTTGCACAAATATTTTAATGAAGAAAGGAGGACTGGCCTTAATTTTGACTTTCCTGGTTGTTGTTAGCTTGAGCTCACCCCTTCTTATTTAAAATGTCATATTTGCATTTTAATACTCACATACACACACACATATATATATATGTATATATATATATCTCGTTTTTATATATAGTTTTTATCAGTTCATAAATCCATAATGAAGTAAGAGCATTTACAGTCTTTCAAGTCTTTATGCACTGCATAAAGGCTCTTTGAGAATTGACATCATTGACATTTGACTGAAGTAGATAGATACCATTCTTGGCTCTAACTACAAGGCAAAGTTGGAAAGGACTTTTTCTTTTTAAGCAAAGGCATTGATGACATCTATTGTCAAACAAAAAAAAGGAGTATCCATTGACAGAAGAAACTGTCATGTATGAACAATCACCTGAAGTCTATCGTTCCTTTTAGGAGCATCCCATTGTTCAGCCTAAGTGTTCAACCACCATTGATGACATTTACCTTCCAAGACTCGCCATGCCAGACCTCCATGGGGCCTCTTGTGCTGGCAAATTTGAGTCCCAATACTGGCACCAGGAGCTCTATCACAGCAGCAACACACTTTATGTAAGATGTGTCATGCCACTATCAAAAGCAGTGCCACGGGACGCACGTGGATGCAGGGGTTCCTGGGGAATCTAGAGGAGGTGCACATACTGCAAGTGACCTTTGCCCTTTACCATGGGAAATAAAATCTTTTGTTTTTTTTCTTTTCACATTATCCAAAGATCCAAACAATCCACTCCAAAAATATAGATATATCTCAAAAGTACGGCCCTTTTAGAAAATTCACAGTTTGCCTAGAACATACACATTCCCTAAAACATTTGGTGGAAGAGGGGGAAAAAAGAACAGACCCCCATCTCTGCGACCTGAAGTCCTCTCTGCTGAATGCCAGCAGCTATGTTTCACGTAGTTGCACCAGATGATCTCACTCTCGTCTTTGCTGTCTGGAATTTCCCTCTCTCTTGAATGGTGACAGCTACGTCGTCTCGCTTAACCCCAGCAGACGATCAAATCCACTGGCTGCTTCTGACCAAGCCCAGCCAGGAAATCCATTTCCAGAGTCTTTCCTGAACTTGCCGGCAATACCAGCCCACACTTCATAACTCTAGCTTAAGACTCAAAGAAGGCGCACTGAAAATATCTTGCACATCAAAAGATGGGGATGAGGTGTGGTTAAGATGCACTTGATTGGAAAAAGAACAGAACGAAACAAAGCAGGATAACCATGACAACGTCCAGTCACAGATTTAAACCAGAAGGGCAGCCAATGATCACAACTGCACAGGAATCACTTGTTACACTTTGGCTGACTATGGATCATGTGCAGGTGCTCAGGAGCATGGAGGGATGGGTGGGCATGGCCTAGTGTTGTCATCAAGAATGATGGGACTCTGTCATGTATTTACAGTGATCATTAAAAAAATATTGTGTTTTTTTTTTTCTTTCCCCCCCCCTTCCCCTCCCCCCTCTCCTCTTCAAAATGTCAGGGGCATTTTATTTCATGCTTTTGAACAACATAAAAAACAATGAAAAGAAAATCCACACCACCAAAACTATGATTTTTTTTTCTTTTCTTTTTGAAGGGGCGGGTTTTTTGGTTGGACTGTCGGCTTGCTTTTTAGTTGCTCAGGTCGCTAGATTCTCCGCATTTATGCTGGACATCCGAATCTGAGAGCTGCTCTTGCTCAGAATGGAGAGTTGCGTCCCCCCGTTCACTCCGCTGCTCGCCAGAGAGGGATGGCGATGTTTGAAATCCACAGCAAAATACCGGTTGACTTTCCAGCTCCTCCATTTCCTCTTTATTTCTGATTGCACCTTTAGGGAGAAACTTTAAAAGGTCATTTTTTTATGTACTTAGCCGCTCGGGTACATGCTGGCAGATCATCAAGTTTTCAAAATCAACACTCGTTTCAGGCCAGCCTTGAATTTCTCAGCTCAGTGATAGCTAAGGTTCAAAGAAGCTGGGACTAGTGGTGAAATGCAATGGGAGCAGACTTCACCTTCCATCTGTGTTCGGTGCTACGATCTTTGATATTTAATAAACATGGGGATCACCATAGCGATGTATCTACTTACTGTTCTGAAGCCCATTAACTTCTACAGACTTGAGGTCAGTCCTCTTCAGGTATCTAGACCCTCATACCCAGCAGTGGCCAGTACTAGATGCTTTAGGACAGTGGGATTTAACCTTTTGGCACATATGCCACAAATTAGCCCCGTACCCTCCCCAAGCACCAGTCCGGTCTACTGCGCTTGCTTTTTGCTACCTGCCTGATCTGCTGCTCTGCTTTCTCCTCCCTTCTCCATCTGTCACTGTGCTGCCTGTCTCTTCTCTAATCTGGCATTTGCCACACAGAGGCTGTCCATGCCACTTGTAGCATGGGCCAAAGGCTGGCCACTCCTGATTTAGAAGCAGAGGCAAGACACTGTATAGTGAACCCTTATGGAGCACTGCTCACGAGGACAACTCCTTCATAACACCAGGCAATGAGCCATCTTTATGGGTCTTGCCTGTGCAACCCTGGACATTGGAAATCGATGAAAGCTTGGCCATTAACTTCAGTTTATCCAGGACTTCACCCTCAGAGATGTGATATGGTCTATGACGTTTTATTTTTCACTTCTGGAACAGCGACCTATAAATCATCAATCCACCATCCTCAAGAAAAGTGTAGGATCTAGCATCCTTTTCCTTCAATAGACTGCTCTTCCTTGTGATTGCAATTCATTCATTATTTATTCCGCAAGGCCTGAACCCCCAAAGCCAATGAAATCAATGAAAAGACCTTCCCTTTGACTTGAGTTGACCTCACACCACCTACATGTTGACCTCACACCACCTACATTGCTTCTGAATGCCCTCCAAAGCTCCAGTGCAAAGACCCCAGGAACTCTGCAGTCCTAAATGGAGGTGCTTAATGAATTCAGGCAGTTACTGAGTTTTTCTCAATTGAATCGCTCTTTGGAATTCAGGTGCCCACACTTAAGGAACCCAATTGAATCCTGGGCTTAGCAAAAAACTCTTCATCAATGCTAAATATTAGAAGTATGCTGCAGAAAACACACACAAATATGCATGTACATACATGAAGATGCATTCCTTTATCTTAGTGGATGGATAATATCTGCAAACGTACTTATATGCCGTCTAACTACATTATGAAGACATTTTACATATGTAGATTACTGTAGGTTTGCCTCTATAAAAAATGTGCTAAACCTTATGTAAAATTGCTTTGGAAAAACTCTTTATATGTAATTCATTTTTTTTTCTAAAGAAGCTGCTTATCATGGTGGCAGGAATAAATTACTGTCAAGCCACTGTCCAAAGCCAGTCTATATTATTTGAGGATTGGGTCCCATGTTTTAATGTTGTTTCCTTATTCATACAAAATGATGCCATGATTTCATATCCCAGGGACTCATCTGGAACACTTAGCAGAACTACTTTGAAGATAGGTTCAAAGCTACAGTAACAGAAAGGCAAGAATGAGAAACGCCATGGTCATGGAGGCAATTCATATCTCTCCACTCACTATGCCAAGGTCCAACACTGAGAAAGTGCACTTTAAAATATGCCTAAATAATGTCATTATTATTATGGAAACTGCAAAAATAGCATATGGCAAATCACTGGAAATACTTACATAATACTAGCTAAACCTGGGATTTCTGAGAAGAAATCCCTGCCATATATAGTAATCCTTTATGTTTTGGTGGTTCCCATTCCTTCAAGCATCTCAAAGTATTTTATAAACAATAAAATTAGGCCCAAAACATGTATTTGAGGTATTCAGGGCCTTATAAGTTAATATTGGCCCTAGCTTACAGATAAATCATAGTACAGTCATAATAAGGATAAATCCTAATACAGTCATAATACCCAATGCTCCTCTCAGAGGTGGAGATGATTTGCAGACCCTGAAAAATTAGGAAAAGAACCACAACAAGGAGACTTCAAGTCCAACGCTTTATCAAAAAAAAACATGCTCCCTTTCTTTTTTGCTGAAGGCACTGTGAGATTTGGCCCTCGGAAACAAGTGGGGTAGATAATGAATTAGAGCTAAGAGGTAGGATGGCAGGTGCGACGGGAAGAAAATGCCATGCTAAACACAACAAGAGGAAAACATACAGCATCAAAAGTCTTACCTCCCCGTTCAGGAAACAATAGAGAACAGCAACAACAAAGCCCTGGATAAATACAAGAGAAGAGACTATGAATTTAAATCCTCTAGGAAACGTTAGAAAGCAGCTGGAGACGAAAAAAATAAAATAAACTCGTCTGGAAAGTGTGCATCAGAGGTGAATGAGCACACAGCAGAGAGAGACTCATACCCAGCCATCAGAATGAATGCACCTTTCTTCTCAACAAAAGCAACAGTCACTGCATATTCACCTGGAAAGATCCCAGCCCCAGTTCAAACACAAGTCTCTCCCGCTTGCTGACATTTTCAGGAGAAAAGGCGAACACAGTGTAGTGAATTCCGAACAAGGGGATCAGCAGCAGCGTGGAGCGAGCCAGCCTCCTGTGACAACAAACAGAGAGCAGGTGAGCGCATTTTGGCAACAAATCTAGTGCTTTGAGAAGAGAGACTCGTTCTGTTGGAGGAGAAAAACTTCCAACGTTCCCATATCTTCTCGCCCTTAACTACACACTTACTGGGAACGTCTACATGTGCAATCAATGCTATTTGGCTTTACTGCTCAGTAAATTTACTACCTGCAGATGCCTTCTACGATGCATGTGCAGGTAGTAAATTTACTGCACAGTAGACTAATTTACTGCGCAGTAAGTCCCTGCACATGTAGACAGTGAAGCTTTACTGTGCAGTAGATTAATTAAGTGTGCAGTAAAGCATCCCATGTAGACACGGCCCCTGTATTCTCTTCAGCCTTCCTGACGCTACCCCGCTGCAGTCTAGGTATGTGTATCAATCAACTCAGTAGAAATACTATTCGATTCTGCTATTTTGACTATGTTCTTATAGGCAGGACTGTCTTGTATTAAGGACATGTACAACACCACGCACGATACCATATCATTTACAGGTCCACCAGACAATTGCCTTCTTCAGTACAGAGCCTTGAATCATCTTTGAGTTCAGCTTATCTTGAGAGAGAAAAGGTCCTTGTAGTATTATGCAACCCTGGCCCTACTGCCCCAAAGCCTACTCATTAATACTAGTGGAAAACACATACAATTCCATTGATGTCAATGATGCTGCTCCATGCTAAATGGGTAAAGAAGGAAAGCAGGACCAATGAGGCTAGAAAAGGACTATAGGAAACCAATGGATGTACTAGTAAATTGTTAACTCTGTAGGGATAAAAGTGACTCTAATACACAGCTCCAGCATGAGGCCTATGCATCAAGTCCCACTTCAGTCAAGGTCGATTCCCACCTGTGCTTGGTGAGGAAGCATGCCGTTATCAGGAACCATCTTTCACTTCTTTTTCTTTGTGCTGTTGTATATGTTGAGTTTTTATGGGGTAAACACACAGAAATCTCAAGACAAATGAACACCTAGCTGGCCATAAAGGGTACAAGCTGCAAAAATGAATGCCTCCTTCTCTAGAGGTTCATTTCCCTCTAGAAGGAGAATGAAAGATCGATGAAAGATGGGACCACTTAGATAGATGCACATGATCACTTCCCTTAAAATGAGATGTGAAGGAAAGGGGGCAAATAAGCAAAGATAGAAGCCCTTGCCAAATTCTAGATGAGTTCCTCCTCACCCCTATAAATGCAACATTGATATGGTTGTACCTATTGCAAAATGAAAAATGTGACACTGGCTCATTGATGACAGTGGGTTTTCCCACCCAACTATATTCTCCTCCCTGTCCTGTTCCTCATTCCTCTTTCCTGAACACAGCTTGAATGTGCCAAAGTGCTTGTCATCAGCTACCTGTACAAGCACATGGGAGTCATAAGGTGCTTGTGCACTATGGATCATATTTATGATGCTCAACACCTCAGACCAAACCACACTGCTTCTGTGGACTCAGAATATATCTTTAGCTTAGGAAATAAGAAAAGTCTCAGAAACACTGGAAAAAAAAAAAGAGGAGGAGACTAATTAGAAACATTGGTATGAAGGATCTACAGGATGTAAAACAAGGTTGTAGAGGAATTATGCAGAGTGGGAACAGGAGTAAAGGATTCACATTAATAACAAGATACTTCTGGCAAACTAAGGACAAAGTGTATCAAGAGGGAGAGCGAAAGCAATGTAGAAGCGTGTTACCATTTGGAGCTGAAAATAATGTTAGTGGAAATCACTAGATGGCACTACTAAAACTATTCTCAACTGTATGTATAGGTAGTTAGGACTTGGAAAAATATTTCTGGGGGTTTTGGGTGCAATTTTGGGGGGGAAACTGGACGTGGGTGGAGACACAAGACAATTACTAGCTAGTAAATTATCTGTCCTATGTAGTAAACATGGAGCAGACACGTGACACACAGCCCTACGATCTCATAGATCACTAAAACGGTGAGTCAAGTTAGAAACGCGACTGCATGGGGAAGTGGAATGTGCCCTGTGTCTGTTCCCGTGATCGGCTTCGTCCTCGGTAGCCATGCAAACTGGCTTCCTTGCCAATTAGTGGTGAAGCTCTGCAGTGGCCAGTTTACTCCATACTGGGCATGTCTACATGAGATGTTTTCTGCAGAGTTAGCATATTACTTCCACAGTAAAAGCCTCTGCATCTGTACATGTGACTCTATTCGGCCACAGTAAATTAATGAACTCTGCCACAGGATAGTACTCATATTTACAAGTACTATCCTACTGCGGAGTTCTTTAGTGCGAAGCAACGCATATGTAAATGCTGATGAGGCTGGCTGGGCATGAGGGTGCTTCAGCGCAGGGGCCACCCGCTGGCTAGCCCTACACTGGAGCACCGTCATGCCCCAGCCAGCCCCTCCACAGCATGTTGATCCAGGTTGGAGCAGCCCCAACCAGGCTCAATGTGCTGCAGTCCCAGGCACATATATAAACACGGCACCCAGGAGCAATAAACTCTGGAGTGATATGCAGAGTTTATTGCTGCGCATTAATTGCACATGCAGACAGGCCCCCTACAAAGTAATTTTGCTACAGAGTAACACAGAGGATAAAGGAGTCCATAGCAATCTTGTTGTGTGTCCACACCCCATACCATAAGAAAAAGCTTTCCAAGAGAGTTTCTTTTCTGCCTGAAATAATAGCTTAAGTGCAGAGCAAAAGCATAACATAACTAAACTGGTCTTCCACCCTAGACAGGAAGCCTCAAGGAAAAGTCTGAGGTATGCTGGTAAGATAACCTATTGGGGGCTGCTGTCTGTGATGGGCTTCTCTTCCATTCACTAGAAGGCTTCAGTTTTTAAGGCTTTCAACCTACCACCTTGCAACAACTCAAGGACAAATTTATTCTTGTGCAGGCCAACAAGGGAACTACACATCGCTTCATTGTGAACTCCCCCAAAGCAATGATTTGAGACGAGTAATATAGGTTTCTATTTCAGTGTCGTCCACTCTCATGATTTTTGGTGTTGTTCTTAAAGTCTATGCTTCAGGAATGTGAAAAAACGTTGCTCTTTCTTTTATATCTATTTATATATTTCTATATAAATATAGCTACAGGTTTCACATTCCTGAAGCGCAGACTTTAAGAACAACGCCAAAAAACACGAGAGTTGGCAAAACTGTTATTTTGTTCTCAGGTCACAAGCCTGTCTTGTATTAAGCCAGTTCTTCTTGTTGATCAATTCCCGTCCTCCCCGCATTTATTTCTTTGGATCGTTTTTGTTCAGAATCAGTGCACTGGCTGACTCTTTGGGGCAGATTCCTGCCTTACTCTTTTGCAAACACATTGAGAAAAGAGATAATGTTGGAAAGTTATATTTTCTGGCTTAAATTGGAGCAACTTGGAAAGCAAAGGAGAATGTGTGCAAATGTTAAGAAAGGGAACATAAGGCTCTGTTTTACTGATGATCAGTGTAGCGGCCCTTTTTTTTGACAGTGCAGGATTCAGATCAACAGACTCAACCGCGAACTTCCAGTGAAAGACAGTCAGCACAGCATATGGTTTAAGCAAAGATAGAATGAACATATCATGGGCATTCATTGCCTTAGCTCCATTGATATTTATGCAGCTATGCTAATTTAGGCCAGCTCTGAGTCTGCTTCATTCCCCCTCTGCCCAATCACCCTGATGTTGTTACGTTAAATTTTCAAATACAGACCATTTTTCCTAAGGTCCTGAGACCTAACCACTTTGCTACATAATGCTTCATAATTATTGCTTTAAAAAATTAGGTAGACTGGTTCATAGTTTGCATACAGACATTCTACACATGCCATAGACGCTTTCCACACCCGCCCTAGTCATTGAAAAGACTCCTTTTGACTTCAGTAGGTCTCGAACCAGGCCTTAGGTCTCGAACCAGGCCTTTGTTCTGCTATTCAAAACAGTCAGCGGTGATGGTCAATACACTGATACATTTCAAACAACTAATCCTAAAAATTCCTGCTTGTGATGCATCAGCAAAAGCACAGAACAACAACACAACTCCAACATGCAACAAGAAATAACACACGGCTTCCCTCGAGATTCTGCCCCTCTGCTAACACAACCCCCGTATGTGCAACATGCGTCATACAAACACGGTAATGTCACAGGAGTGCGTACACTTACAGGGTAATGGTGGATAGTTCTGACATCTTGCAAGAGTGCTGGTTAGCCCTCTTAGGCTTACAGTAGCATTTCTGAACGCAGCTGCTAAATATGACAAAATTAGCATTTTTTTCAGCATATTGTGAACAGGCCAAGGTATGTCAGTATCAAACACATTTCATGAGACACGGCACAACGATGGAAAGCAGACACGACTGAATGCAATTTCCACGCAAGTCAGCTGGTTGAATGAAGCAGAAAATAAACAAGAGAAATAAAAGGCACTGGATGGCACTGACAATTGTGGTGTGTTGCTTCACAGACCCGTTTAAAACTGAACACCCTGGCTGGCTGCAGGGCACTTGTGTTATGCAGCAAAAATATATATGTGGCTTTTCTACAGTCCGAAACTGTGCAAAGAGAAAGAGAAGAATCTACTGAATGGAAATTAATGTTATGTATTGTGGATAACAATTACAAAGAAGCAGTAATTAGGGAAACAGAAATTATTGTCAGAGCCTGTTGTGTCCAAGCAGTCTCAAGGTAACGGCAGGGATTTCTCCACAACTTTGCATAACTGAGTTATTATAAGAAAATGTTCACAGACACTGACTGATGTGCTTCTCAGTTCAGCTTTCTCCACAATACTTTTCAAAACTTTATGCATGACCGCTGCCCCTCACAGGGATGGATCTTCTCATTTTTCTGCGGGCTTACACCCAGAAAAGCATTCATGCAAAGGCGATAGCCTTATGTGATATCAACAGCGCAATATCTGCTTTTGTATCTTCAAAATGATCTCTAAGCCACCCCTGGAAGCCACAAGGTACCCCAGTGGAGAGATGAATCATGGCATCCTGTGTGCCATAGCAGGACACTATTTCTCTGGGGTTGGAAAGCAGGGGACGAGCTGCAGAAACAATTTGAAAGATCCAATGGGGATCCACAGACTGTATAGAGGGGGGATGTACCTGACCTGGGAGGTCTCGAGGACTTCACAGAAGTCAGCTTCTAGGTTGTGTGCGACTTCCTTCCTCCAACAGGATCCCAGGAGAAAGCATGTTTACTCTGGGGTTGTCTATACAAACCCATGTCAAGTCATGTCAAAGAAGGCCACACACTGGAGTATTCTGAGAGTTCAGATGTTTTCTGGCAAAATCCCTTTGGGCATTCGAGCAGGAGAAGGCAGCCTTGACCTGTACCTGGGGGTCCCACAAACAGCTTGAGCAGACGTTGAATTCGTCTTGCAAGATGAATCAGACCACGGCTAGACTGTCCACATTTGGGACAGCACTGCACAGCAGGGCACAGGCATTGGGAGTGCTTTGAGTTGTTGCACCCGGGGGGGGGGGGGGGGGGTGCCACCATTTGGAGGGCTTGTTCAAGATTACATCACAATCCTAAAAAGGACGAGTCCTTTGTAGGCCTTCACAAATGGCACACAGTACGCGGCAGCTCTTTTTTTCTCGCATCTAGGTAAAACATTGAGGGGCTGCTTTTAATGTATATGTGGTGTATATATGTTTAATAAATATATAGTATATATCCTTAGTCCTATCTGTCTTAAAGCATGTCTACACTGCACTGGACCATGCTAAGGAACACCACTGGAAAACCATGTCCTGCCCGCTCGGGCCCTGCTCCATATGTTCTGCACACAAAAATAATGTCATGGAGGGCATGGCTATGCTTTTCTACCCAGGTACATCACTGACAAATTAAGCCCTGCCCAACTCATTCCTCTGGCAAGCTAAAGACCCAATGAGATTCTGGACATGCTTCAACAGGAGTGAGTGGGTGGGGCTTAGTTTGTCAGTGACATACAAAGGAGTCAAGTCATGCAAACACGCCCAACTTTGGGGTGGAAACCATACTACCATGTTCATAGCCACCACTCTCATGAGCATGCCCATGATTGAGAGCAGGGAATGCACTAAAGAAATAACTACATGACATTTTTTTTTCCAGCAGATTGGGCAGTTTGTATTTTCATAGTAGTGCATCACAGTATAGACATGACCTAGGAGGCCCAAAGACCACCCTCTCACACACAGGTGAGATTTTATGCTAAACTTCTGGGAAATCATAGGATCATAGGAAAGTAGGGCTGAAAGGGACCTCACAAGGTCTAGTTCAGCCCCCTGCACATGCCAGGAGCATCCCTGAATAAATCACCCTAGCCAAGTGCCTGTCTAAACTTGTCTGGAAAACTCGCAAGGATGGATATTGTAGAGTTTCTCTATGTAACCTGCTTCAATGCTTGACCACCCTCATAGTCAGCAAGTTCCTCCTAATCTCTAATCTAAATTTCCCCCGCTGAAGCTAGAGGCTATTGCTCCTTGTCCCAGACGTATAGGCATAGAGGAAAGCCCATCTCCATCCTGTCTGGACTTGCCTTTCCAGTATTGGAAGGCTTTACCAAATCCCACCTTGGTCTTCTCTTCTCCAGGCTAAATAACCTTAGCCCTTTCTGCCTTTCCTCTGTACATATAGATATAAAGCAGAAGCATCTTTTCTCCAGCTGCAGTAGACATTACAGCCAGGGAAATTAGGATAAAGGACCCTCAAGTTTTCCTGACTTGGGCTGTTCTGGAGCATTAATTGGACAATCCTGTGTGGTCAAGTCAAGGCAATGCTCCAGCGATTCAGCTTTGCCTCTGATAATCTTTACTTCTCAGATTTCCCAATGAGGGCTAATGAGTTAGTTCCTAGAAGATAGTAGTTGCCTTCCTCTCTTTTTGCACCAAGGGAAGTCTCTTAAGGCAATATTCAGGGTTTTAAGCAGCCCTTTACATCTCTCCAACCCTCATCTGTTATCTGTGATGCGTATGATCATCTACAGTGCTCTTGCCAACAACCCATAGCTCTGATCGGTAGCTCTAGGTGCAAACAACAGAGCACTTTCCATGAAAATACCCTCCCTGCAGTTTGTTTCTCAGCCTGATCATATTTATGTAGCACAGGTCCCTTGACTGAAACATTGGTCATCTATTTATTCCAGCTATCGCAACAAGGAGTTGACTTGGGACGGAGATATTTTCTGTTGCAGTCTGGGATGTTTAAGCTTAAGCTTCTCCTTGTGTGAATACATGTGACGTCTTGTGGTTGTTTATCTGGTTGCAGATGGCCGGTACAATTTATAAATGAAATAATAAGTAAGGAATACATACTTTGCAGACAGAACATACTGTTTTCTATTATTATTAGAACCTTTCAGTCAATACCACTTATTAGAGATACTATTAATTTCTTTCACCTTGAACATAACTAGCAGATGTATTCTGGGCACAGCATATTTATAACTGGAGGTGATTTAGGAACTAAACAGAATACAACCTGGTGTTTCAGATCGTTCCTTGTTTGTCTACTGCGAGAAGAGAGAGGGGGAAAAAAAAAAAATTCAAGCCTTGACTTGTAGGCTAGGGACATAAACTGTTTTAAGTGATCAGAAACTGGTTTAAACCTGTAGTAGAACAGATGTTTAGTGCACATAAACCAGTTTGAAAATGGCTGAAACCGGTTTGAGATAAACCTGGTTGAATGTAGTATCAGAGTTAACTGATTTGGGTCAAACTAGTGTATGTAATGTCTGTCCCGGACCATAAAGCACAGCATATCTGTTTTGCGTGATGCAGAAAAGGTAAATATGGGCCTGGACAGCATCACTGCTAAAAAATCCCATCTTAAAGCAGAATTGTGCAGTGCAGTATACTTTCTCTATTGTTATGGTGAAGAATTAGGCATTGTTTAACAGCTGAACTTGCTAATAACAACGGAAGAGACGATTTTAAGATATAGCTGGTTCCTTTTTACTAGGGGCATATTTTCAAAAGGGACTACTGATTTTGAGGATGTTGCCTTTTGAACACCGTCCTAGACAGAAGCCTTCTGAAAAATGAGCCCTCTTTGAAACTCAGGTCCCAAATAATCAGCCTCAGGCTGGACGCTCCAGAACGGAGACACGTGGCACTTCTGAAAGAAAAAAAAAATTCTAGCATTCATTTATTTTCCACCCCCAACACATTCCTGTGCAGTACTCTACTTGAAAAATGGCTTCCCTTATTACTTCTTTGCTTTTCCAGTTAGCAGAAATTGATTTTCCCTTGTGAGCCTTTCTAGTGCTTAAAACCAACATGATTCTCCTTGCTTGTTCACTAGCATGAGTGATAAGGATGATGCTCTTCAAGAGTTATTCAAGAAGCTGGGAGTATGTGCCAAATGGAAGTACTTCCTAATCAGAATTAGAGATTCCTGAGCCTCCTTACATTAATTCATGAAGTCCAGTTTTAACCTAATGGACTGCATTAACTACCCGACGGCGTACAACATTGTCATGAATAATGGCATAATTTAAATTAGGGTTTATGTCCAGATCTTTCTAGGCCATCCCATATACCTCCATTGCTGTAACTGCCATAAAGGGAGTGACAAAATAGCCCCAAGCATAAGTCAGCAGGGTTTTTGTGGATGCAGGTGCACCTTTTTAGACTGTGTGTATCTAGAAAACAGGTAATTTTATGCAACTGAGTGAATAAACTATTTGCTACCATGGCAAACAGACATTTCCCTCCCAGTTCTTTTTGGATAAAATACCCTAAATTATGAAAATGAAATCTTACATTAAAAAAATTCCTGTTTTATGAAGAAAAAACTATTTTGTAAGGGATTTCTGTCCCCTCCCCACCTTGTTTGCCTTCCTCATGGCTTTTTGTTTCATTTTTCAACATTAAAAAAGAGAGGCAAAGGTAGGGGGAAAAAAATACCAATATATCAAAAGGAATACATTTTCTGTTCTCTCCCCACAAACCTTTTTAAATCTTCATGGACATTTTCCTTTTTTCCCCATAAAACCTATTTATTTTACCCAAAATCTTATTTAGACTATTTCTTTTTTATATTGTCTGAAAAGCGTGCATGTGCAATAAAAACGAATTATGTTGGGGGTTGGCCTAGATGACCCAAGAGGGCCCACTCCAGCCCTATAAGTCTATGAGTCTATGATTCTTTAGTGCGTCATCAGCAATCAGATAAATGATAGGTGCTTAGAAAGGTTAATAGGCAAATTGAGCTAAATCATGGGAATGGACCTATACCTTGTCACCAGAGCAATGTAGATTCAGGGGGACAGCAGCTTACTAAGATCACACAGGTGTGAAAAGGGCAGAAATTAGCCTATTAAGGACTGTTAAGATGAAAAGGAGAAAAATTCTGCAAGTTATGAGTGATGCCTTTAAGACTCTTTAGGCACTTGGCTTGGGTAAATCCTTTTGGCCCGAGTGCAAGTTTGTCCAGGATCCCAAGTCCCATAGCTATTTATGGTAGAAGGGGGTACTATAGGAAGAAATCCACAGTGGAAAAAAAAAATCAGACCAAGAATGAAAAATAGAGAGTGTGGTAGGGATGCAGAAAGAGAGAAAAAAATCTAAATGAAAAGAAAAGAGAGGTACATTATGTTTCATACTATAGTCACCTGTTTATACTGTGCTTGGCTTTCTTTTTTCCCAGGATTGGAAGTAGAGGTTCTTTTGGTAGTAAACAGCAGACGAGTCCTTGCAACTGGGGAAATTATTTTATTTCTACAAGTCAGACCACTTGGGCTTAAGAGAAGGAAGTGCTTTCAAATGGAAAACACTGTTTGTGCCATCTGCAGAATTTCAGTTTGCACCAGGTTTGACCATCTTTGCTTATCCACCCTATACAGGGCGTCTGTATTAAAGCCATATGTTACTCAATTCTCCTGGCATGCAGTACGAAGCATGTGTCCATACTTGCTATTTTCAAGTGCTTGCAATTGGGGGAAGTATGTTCATTAGCAACAAATGATTATTTTTTATCTTAGGTACAAGACCATCCATGCTGTAGGAACCTTTCTACGGCCCACTGAACTCATAGCTTCAGGTTTTGAAGCCATAAGTCGTTGAGCCTTTCATCTAGTCCTCTACACATGGGAAGGCCAGAAAACTTCCTTCCAGCTGCATAGATCATCAGCTCCACTTTATATTTCCTCTCTGGACTGAATAGGTATATCTTAGCCAGTCTGAAAACTCTGCCAAGGAGGAGTGCCCAACACATGACCAATGAGCGCAACCTGGTACCCCACCATAATTCCTTAGCAAACCCATATTATTAAGTAATTCTACCTTGCAAGTAGCCTTCAATGACATTTGAGTGGTGCACCCATGCTGTGGAAGTTACTTCATTTCTGGTCCATGATCTTGAGGTGTGTGACAAGGGGTATTTGAACAAGGTGTGTGACAAGGGGTAGTTGGAGACTGGCCCACCTGGGACTCAGTTCCTTGGAAGTCCTAACTTCCTCTCAGAACAGAGGTTTGGGGGTGAAGCTGGAATGAAGTCTTAGATACCCCTGGCCAACAATAAACTAGAGTCATTCTTGGTTTTTTTCTATTTCTTTAGGTCAGGCAGGTAGGCAGCCAGCTATGGCAAAGACAGTAGCTTAATGTGTTTGAATGCAAGTGACCTTCCATGGAGAGTGACCTTCCGTGGAGAGTACTCGCTCCAAAATCCACGCATTAAAAGATTGGGGAATCTAGCGTCTCTACTCTTATTAGCAGCGATTTCTCCAAATAAGCATACATTGAAGAAATTCTAACAGTAAGGACTACAGTTGCTAAGACCCCAAAAACTGCAAAGATCAAGTTTGCGCCTTCCCCAAATCAAGCAAAATCTGGGGTTTCTAAATCCCTGCTCTGTGTGTATAAACTGCCAATTGTGAAAGCACAATATGTAATGGGGCATGTTTAGAGTCCAGAGTGAACACCCAAAACTAAAGCCCTGGCCTATATCTGTTGGCCATCTACATCAAAAACCCTGGAGCTTGATCCTTGAGAGTCAGTCCAGAGCAATCTCAGAAGTGTTACTGAACTTCTGGACCTGATTTCAAACCATTTTCCTTGCCTGCCCTTCTCTGCAGTGCTCACTTGAGCACACAAGTTCCTGTCCCTGATTTTCTTTTGTATCCTATTTCTGTCTCTATGGCACACAGCTAGAAACAAGTATAAATGGAGAGACAGGCAGCCCACAGATGGATTCCCAGAAGGGTTATGACTGAGAGACGGGAAGCACAATGTGGCCACAACACACAGGTGAGGAGGGGTGGCTCAGGCTAGATGAGGCTGACCCTAACTATCAGTGTAAATGTGCCCCAAGAAGCCCAATACTGAGATGGTGCAACTCGGTAGAAAGCCACCTTCTTCAGTAGCTCTCTTCAACCTCACTTACGTCAGTGGAGTTATATAGGTGCAGATAAGGAGGATGTGACCCACTGGAGCTGCTGAATCATGTGTAAAGGCTTCAGCTCCTAGGCCCTTTGAATAGCTCTATGGACTTAAATGGAACTACAGATGGGACCAATAATGTGCAGGTTCTCATGCTAATTGGAGGGAAGGATCTGGCCTAGTGTATTTAATCAACTGCATCATTACCAATGCACAGTTTCTTTCATGTACATCATTAAATGTGTTATCATTATGAGAGATAGATTCATCCTTCTAGAGCAACACCTTTCCACACCACAGCTGCAGTGTCTTAACCAACCCATTCCACACATCAAGATGCAATGCACACACACTTGTTTGGAGAGCCTATTAATAATTCTTAAGACATACAAGACAGAAAGCACAAGATGAGAAAAGTGTTGGTTGCAAAAGTGAAGGCCCAAGAAATGAAACAGACTTTAAAAAAGGATGGAGACAAAACAATGAGAATCAAAATTCTTTTTGCTTTCCGGCAGATACGGAAATGACAATGGTCGCATAAAATAAAGGGACTCTCATGAATACTGCTTCGCTGCAAGCTAGGAAAGAAATCAAAGGCATATCCTAGAATA
Organism: Alligator sinensis; assembly: GCF_000455745.1. Classification (NCBI taxonomy): domain Eukaryota; kingdom Metazoa; phylum Chordata; order Crocodylia; family Alligatoridae; genus Alligator; species Alligator sinensis. Next base: position 1,260,945 of record NW_005842173.1, read on the forward strand.
GAGATGTCAGAATTATTCCACATTAAGGCAATTAGTGACTGCCTAATGAAGACCAAATGTATTCAGCCCCATTTACATGTTTACACAAAGCGTGCGATTCCAGTGGGGGAAAAAAATAGGGTTTCATTTGAAAAATAAAATTCTAAATTCCTCCCTCTCTGTCTGCCCAATAAAACCAAGAACATCAACAGAAACACCACCACAAGAAGGGTTAAAATCATCTACCTCTGGTGCCCTGAGATATGGGTAAAAATTTTAGTAGGCCTACTGGGATTTTCAAAAGCACCTAGATACCTCATCCCCACTGATTTCAACAAGAATTAGACACCAAGATGCTTTTTAAAATTCCACCACGTATTTTTAGTTTTCTAAATGACTTTAAAGTATCTGGTTCCTAAAGCTAATTCAGAGTCTGGCAATGTCAATGAGAGCCTTTCTACTAACCCTAAGTAGCTTAAGACTCCACTTCATATTTCTTCCTGATACTATTGAGACAAAACGCAAATTGAGGGATCAGGACCTGCTATCTAATAGTGGACTACCTTCTTCTAGGGAACAAAAATACCCCCTTGCTCTTTCCTTAGAGAGACCAGATCTCTTCTAGTCCTAGACATGGTTTCTTTCAGGTCATGGTTTGATGCACCGTGGAGGGATGACATAGATCTGAATTAGTTAGAAATATATGTTCTTATTTTTATATTTCTGAGTTTTTGACACACGTGATCAAAGTTTAAGAAGCAGAATTAGATTTAAGCTAGACCTAGAAAAGGTAAGGCACTCCAAGCACAGGGGGAAGCTCATACTGGTCTTGCCCAGGGTGAGCCTGTTTAATAGGCAGATGACTGCAGTCTCAAGACCTGCACTCCCAGTACTTCCCACCAGCAGTAAATCCACAGTTTAAAATAAAACTTAAAGGTAAAGTTACACGCTACACTCAGACCATACTAAGGACACATAAAATAGGAGTGTCTGCACATTAAAGCCTGCCAATTTATGCTAAGTGTCCTCCAAGCATCTCAAAGTTATGCCACTTCAAGTGCAGGGTAACTCTGGGCCAAGCTACCTACTTTATGTTAGGGTAACTTCAGTCTGCTCCATGGAAATAAAAGGAGCAATTTGCAGTCCTCCAGCATCCCAGCATGCATTGCTTATAACCCCCCCACTCAGGCAGGGCTAGAGCTTAGATGTCCCAGCTCTTAGCCATGTCCATGCTCACCAGCTCTATAGTGGCAAGTCAGACCTGTGCAGGCAAGAAACAGTATTAACCCTTAATGTGCAACTGCTCACAGCATGTTCTTGTTTTTAAATTGCTTAGCATTCCACAGATTTACTATGGTCTAAGCGTAACATGCAACTTCATCCTAAGAAAACTGGGGAATAAGGCAGGATTGGGCTTAACACTAATTCGGGAAGTGTTAATTGACCCAAGAGGCAGCAATTGCTTCAAGTGGAAGCTACTGGATCATCATTAAGTTACTGTTGATTGCAGTACCTATGAAGATTTCAGTAAAGCCAACACATGTTAGTTTAGAGTCTTTCCGTTGGACCTAATGATCATACTAGATCCTAGCTTTTTCCCTCTGTATCCATAGGACAAAAACATGAAATTGGCACTAAAAATACATCACAGCAATATGCACAAGAAGCAACTTAGAAAAAAGCGTACTTTCTAGTATCATTTCTATTTCAAAATCAAAGGCAACATCCCCATCAGCTGCCACTAGACAGCTGACACCTGTGCTTGGCTAATACATACTAATGGGCTACTAATAACTTGGCTCTCTTCACTCCCCACAGGATGATATTTAAAAAAAAAATACATGCATTTCAGTTTTAATCACAGCAGGGGGACCTGTACTGTTGTGACATATGATTTCAAAAATGGTATTCAGCCATAGTACAACAATTGCATTGCACTAAACGTCAATGTAATTTCCTTTAAACTGAATTTTGACTCCAACAATTTGTTGCAACCAGCACCCAAAGTATGGAAGAATTTACATGCATAGGGGAAACTTGCTCTGGTGGAAGGGTATCAAAGACCCGGCCCATGGACCAGATCCACCCTGCAGAGCTCCTGGAGGGGACAGGAATATAGGGGTAGAGCCTGCTGCTGAATTCTGGCATATGGTCCTCCCACTGGGGCTACATATTGATGGAAGAGGGCTGAATGATGGCTGGCTTAACTCACACAGGTTCCTGATGCCACTCATACCATCGCCAGAAGTGGATCTGGATCTAGTCCATGAGGCTCTCACTCTCCATGGTTTGGATGCAGATTACTCACATGACCATTTTGGGCATAAGTGCATTAAAAACTGAGGGGCATCAGGTAGTAGAGTAATATAGGTGACTTTGCTCACAAATAGATAACTCAATGGTAGGATGTGCCCTTCAATTATTTTCTGTAACTATTTCTTTCTTGCTTAATTACTTCCTTATTAAGTTGTGATACTCATAGTCAAGATAACCTCAGTGTTTCAAAGATGTACATGCTATCTTTTATTAATCCTGTTCAAAGTTGATACAATCAAAACATAAAACAAGGCTACTGGATGACCACTTGCCCACGAGACTGGAGACAAAAGGCATAATTTCTATGAATGAGGAAGTCAAACCTGTAACACTAAGAAGGGAGCAATTTCCAGCATATCATCTGTTCTTCTAGAATTTCTTAGAAATGAGAACTACGTTCCCATTTATCATGCACTGACAACAAAAGACCAATGTTCATTTTCTCCACGGTCTTTTCCTACTGTTAGGGTGTATAAATACACTCTTTGGGTGAATGGAAGTGCCGCCACCCAACTGATAACGGCCAGGTTTAAGAAATCAAGATGCCATGCCAGTGGACTGCTCAGCAAAGTAGCTGCTATTTCCTCTTGGAAATGGGCCTAATGCCATGAAAATCCCATAAGGAAAAACTGGCACTGCTAGTTTTAGTGCTTGCAGCAAGACAAAGCAGTAGAAAAATGACTCACTGACGATCCAGTGATTTTGGAGGTGAATTGCAGAGGAGTGCTGTTGACCAAATCATTTACCTTAAGAAAATGGATCTTGTTGACCTCACCCCTTTCACTTTTCCTCTAAGGTGCCACCATATGTAAAATGATACATACCTACCTATGATATATGCCATGTTTCTCCTTTCTTTCCAGCAAGATGCTGATTGGAGGAATGACGTAGACCTGAATTAGCTAGATATAGGTGTGCTTTATTTTTATATCTTTGCGTTTTTGATAGGTGATACAACGTTTAGGAACCGGTTAGATTTAGAAAAAAAAGCAAAGGCAGAAATGAACCGCCCCCCCCAATTAATAAGTTAGGGGAAAAAATGGTGTCAATCAAATATGCTTTAGCCCTGGGTGATGAGTGAGCAAACAAAAGCTTCATGGACATGCTTATGTTTCTTAGCTTTATGGCTCAACCCAGCATAGGACATCATGCATCTACTAGATATACTTATAATAATGAAATAATTATATCCTGTTTCAAATATAAATGGACTTCTCATCAACTCCAAGTTGATCGTGGATACAATAAACTGGATTTTACCTAGACACAGCGCAGTTATTTCCACGCTTCAGATCCTTTCTTGGCCTATTGACTAGCTCTACAATACAGGACAAAATTCTGTGTTCAGTTATAAGCAGGCAACTGAGTGCAGGATCTACTCCATATTGTTTGCATTTGTCATGTGTGGGATGAAGAATTCTTGGCTATTCAGTTTATTAAGTGTTTGGTTTCCTGTGAAATGGCTGAATCATGAAAGAATATATGAATGCGATAGACACTGTGAGATCAGCTGTAGGCTGTGCCAGTCAAAGGAGAGTTATAAATATAGGCTTTCTCCTAGTCCACAAAGTAGTGTTAAAATGGATGCAGATCAGAAAATGGTGATGGTTTCTCAGTTTGTTTATGGGTAGGTACAAGGCTTTCAACATATGGGTATAAAATCAATCCTGAAGCATCTATTAGCTTTTCTGAAAACTTTATTCAGTGCAGAATCAAGGGACAGAAGTAACACATAAACTGGTTTAAGTGGTCCAAAACTCTTTAAACCTGTAACAGAAGAGCAGCTCAGTGCACAAAGCAGTTTCAAAATGGCTGAAACCGGTTTAAGATAAAGCTGGTTGAATGTAGTATCAGACTTAATTGATTTGGATTGAACCAGTTTATTAACCTTCTGTCCCAGACTCCTTCCTGGTTCAAATTAAATCTCAGTCTCCCAGCATGGTTTCCAGCTCTGGGCTGGGCTGTGCTATCCGCTCCAGACAGCAGGGCTGGCCCCACCTTCTGCTCCTTAGCTGGAGCAGTGAGAGCTGGCTGCCAAGGGGGCAAGGGGGAACAAGCCCAGCTGGGGATACAGCCCAGTCTACGGCGGGGGGGGGCCCCCCCCCCCCCCCCCGGCAAACCACCCACTGGGGTCTGGGGCCAGGGAGGATGGTATTAAACACCCCTTCCTCTGCTTAAACTTATTGCAGGCTGCCACTGTGGACTAAGAATCCCAGAGGCATGTGGAAGCAGGAAGAGAAATGATGAGCAACTCTCCAGAGTCCTGCTGCTATAATTCTGGACTGCAAACCTCAGAGACCTCAGGGAGCAGCAGGAAGAGGAAGTGAACACACAGCCAGAGAGCCATGCTTTAGCAACTCTTGGCTTCTAGCCTGAGCCAGTGCAAGCATGTGGCTGCGTTTCCTGAATCAAAGGTAAATATCTGTTTGCTTCTGTTTCAATTTAATCTGTGCAATTTAGATTAATCTGCAAAGATGGAATTAATTTAGCCTCAGGCTTTTTGACTATCCGTACCTAGCCCTAATGATGACATTAGTTTCCAACTTAAGCCATTGGAACATCTAATATATCCCTAAGTTGGTTATCTACCAAGACTACACATAGGACCTAAGGATCTCATAGCATAGCTCCTTATTGCTTCAGCTATGAGATTTAGTTCAGGTGCTGTAGGAGATTCAAATCTTTTTGCCTAGTTCAGTCAGTAAGTGTATGGACATAAGGACTCTTGGAGCTCTTTCAAAAGAGGAAGGCTTGAATAGGGCAGCAGTTGGCATGTTCTAATTATTATATGCTAATGAGCTGAGAGCAATTAAATTGCAGCAAAACCACCCTCAACTTTAACCCCAGGTGAAAG